>NC_058050.1:21378153-21503153 GCF_020085105.1 Siniperca chuatsi | reverse complement strand
AAGAGGAGTGAAAGGGGTGGACAGTACGCTAAAGGCTAAAGGCTCATACAGTAAGAATACTGTCAAAACCCAGAATATTATGGGATAATAATAATCTGGATTATTTCTCACATTTGAACTAACCATCATTAGACTTGAAATTAAACATTGCCACATATTTATTTTGTCTTTCACGCCAAAAGCAAAAGGATATCTTAACAGTTCATATGGTTTTGTCCTTCTCTGCCCTTTGCTTGTGTCTGGTATTTAGATATCAGCTTTCACAGTTAAGTGGTGTAACTGAGTTTGAACACTAGGTGGTGCCACAAAACAGGCGATACCTCTGTGACAACAGTTTTTCACAATGTTTGTGCTTCTCAAGTGGACATAATTTTTAAAGTGATGAATGCTTTAAAGGCTACATATTGCACATGTACAGTTTAAGAAAATATCCTCAAACATATTAACACTTCGACTCTACAAATGCCACAACCAATACAGTATGAAAATAAATAATTATAAGATAATAAAGATCCTCTATTAAAAAAAACCCAATGTATTTTCATAGCTTAAGTGCCATTTAAAATACCACATACTGACTCACTCATCACAAAAAACAGTGTATAGTGCTCACCTTTTGTGATGTATTTGGGATAAATGTAACACTGGGAACATGCAATGTTCTCATAAAATATATCTATCCTTTTGTGGTATGGTATACATTTTCATACCTGTTGAACACTCAACGATATACAGCACAAATCTATACGTAAAAGGAGGCTATTTGACAAACTATATATTTCAAACTAGCAGCATACAGCAGGCTGTCTAGTATTCTATACTTCAAACCAGCAGCGTGGCAGTGTATGTCTGAAGTAAAAGGAGTGCTGGAGATTTAAACTGCCCTCCTGTTGTTCCAACACCTCCAGCAGGCCCGTGACTAAAGCCAGCGGAGCTCTGAGGTGAGGCTGTGAGCTTGGCAGGCTGCTCAGCTCCAACAAACTGGAGCTCCTCTGCAGGGTCTTAGGTCCCTGAGAGGCACTCAGAAAGATTTTGGACTGACTGTGGTTATGAAACATCAGACACTGATTCTGCTGCTGGTTCTGATGGACTTGGCTTTGGTTCTGTGATTGGGTCTGACTCCCCTGAGTGTAACTTTGGGGAGTATGTAGAAATATACTATTTGAAGTTTGGCTCTGATTTGGATTCTGTTGAGGTTTCTGAAAATGTTCATTTTCATTGTGCAAGGCATTCTGATTTGGACTCTCTTTTTCATTATGTGGAGGACTGGAGGACTTGTGTCTCTGAGAGGAATAATCACCTTCTAGCGGCTTTACTATTTGCAGCTTCTCCGGTAGGTAGGATCTCGATGTGAATGAGTATCCCGACCAGACACTTCCCAAGGAGGGGTGCGAGCACAGCGACAACAGGCTCTCCGTCGGTGTTCCTGGGCCTCCACTACTCCCCCCACCTCCCTTTTCTTCCTCTTTGGCCAGGTAAGCCAGCTTTCTCTCCCTCTCCTCCTCGAAGAAGCGTTTTTCTGAGAGGTAGTTGTCGCGGCGGAGGGACAGGCGCCGCAGGGCTGCCTCCAGGTCCCTGCTGCCCGGGGTCCCTGGGGTGCCAGGGGGCCGCTTGTTAGAGTCCTCTGACCTGGAGAGGGGGACATAGTTGACATTGTTGATCTTTCGGCTTTGTTATTTTGTAAAGCTCAGTTGGTCCCTGTTGTGTTAGATAATAATAAAAAGGCAGGAGTTAATGACTGACACCTAAATCTTAGGCTAGAGTTACTAGGCACCAAGCAGAAATCCTAACATACACAATAGAAACACAAAAACAAACACCAAGGTTACCAATAAACACAGAAAGAATTGATAGAGTGAGTGGCATCCCCTTAGTTACTGAAGACAATGAGGAAGAAACAGGAAATACATGGCAAAGAAAGAACTAAACAACTGAAAATCAGATACAGTGAGAGCCAAACACTGATGTGTAAACATCTAAATTGTGAGTTGCAGAGTGGATCTGTCCGTACCCATCGTCTGGACTCTCTAGGATGCTGCTAGTCCTGTTGTCCAGGATGAGCCCACTTCCCATCTCACTACCATATATGGTGTTGGGGCACGGCGTGCCCACCCTGCTGGAGCGCCCTGAGGTGAGGCATGATGTCTGATTGGAGCCTGGGATATTGAGGGGGGAGGGGGCTAGTGGTGAACGCTGCTGACGCATCAGGTTCAGGTTTTTCACTGTCTGGAACACTCGCTTTGGTTGCAGTCTGGAGAAACATGGTCACATAAATATCGAATTGAGAATTTTTATGTATCAACCCTGAACATTTCGCTATGAAGTTAGACCAAATCATTAACGACCCTTTATCTCTTTTTAAGGTTTTCTTTTTAAGGTGAGCCGCTTGATACCTTTGCTCTTCTACGTCTGGATCATCCATCTGAAGTTCCTTCCTCATGGTGCCCTCTATTTCTGCTGCCAGAGAATCCTGGAGAAGAAGGCAAAAAACAAAATTTGTAAAACTATTTTGTAGCTACTGGGACCATAGAGATGCTGTGATACTGACAGAGACGTTAATGAATATAAGCTCACCATTGGGAACAGACCCAGAGAATGGAAACGCCTTGGTGTACTCAGTGGTAGAGTTTTATTTCTCAGGTTCTTCAGCTCCTCCTGAGCCTCATGAAGCATCTCCATGCACTCTGCATACTTATCTTGTAACTCTCGCAACTGTACGAAGGGAAAAGAAAGATCAAGAGAGACAAGATGGGACGAAATTGAGAAAAAATAAACTGTCATGCAAACAAACTGTGCCGCAACATGCAAGTGTAGTTCTGTTTTCATTATGGATTTAATTTAAAAGCACCTTGTACAGTAATATAGCTTTAACCTCTTGCATGGAGGTTATTTTTTTGCTTGTTTGTCTTTCTGTTAGTGGAATACATACAATAAATAAATAGATTCTTATTACATTTGGCTTTGGCAGGCTTTGAGTTTGGGAATAATTAATTAGGTAATGGTAGTGATAAAGATGTGAAAAGTCTGATATTGAACCATTATTGATTTTTCTCCATAACTAACTGATGACTATGAAGCCTTGATTCCAAATCCAAATGTTTGCAGGGTGAAGAAATCGATTGGAGCTGACATTTAAGTGACCGGCTTTGCCTTGAAGACCTTCTAGTTTACACATTGCACCACACAAACGGTACTGAACTTGTTATATGAAGTTGTGAAATGTGCTTTTGGTGACAGTGTTGTATCATATATCACATGTAGTACTATAATATATAAAAGACTATGGGGGTTATATTGATATTGTATTTAGTACCACAAGTCTCAAATTCTAGAAAATGCCCTACATGAGACTACGCCAGATTTGGTCCAAGGCAGGCTCCTCTAGCAACGTGTCCTGGACCATTAATATTTGTTGCTGGAAGCTACCACTGCAGTACATATGATGATGAAGCCATGGTCAGCTGGTTGTGGATTGCTTTACCTCAGCAGTGAGTTGTCGCTGGGCATCTTTGGCTGCACCTAAGTGCTGAGTCAGCTCCTCGTTCTCCACGGCATACTGCAAACACGCCAGACAAATTAGGACAACAGAAAAACACTGTATCCAATGTCTTCAGTCTCTGCTACATTGCGTTGCACACAGGCATTAACAAGACAAATATAAATAACCAATGTAACATATTCATTCACAGGAGATATTTAACAGTATCAGTATGAGAGATGTCAGGGGGGTTTCATACCATCTTGGCCTTTTTCTGGAGGTCCACTATCTGGGAGAGGAGGTGTGTGATCTCCTCCTGCTGTCTGGAGGCGTCATCACTCTTCCTGGCCAGCTCTTCAGCCAGAGAGGAAATCTGCAGGTTGGAATTACCTGGAAGCATCAAGTGTCCATCAAAAGTGAGATTCTTTCCAAAAAAATAAAAAAAACTGCCTCTCTACTGCCTCACTGCCTTTAGAGAGTAAGAACGTAGTTGACAAATATAACATTGAGCACAGTACGACTCCAGTCAGTCGAATACTCACGTAGTTCTTTAACACAGTCATTGACAAGCTGCTGCTCTTTCTCCTCATAGGAGACAGTTTCTGTCTCCAAATGACTGGCCTGAAGAAAAAATAAATAAAACAGACATTACTAATCAATACCACACACTGTAGACACGCACTTATTTATCACCCCAATGAATAACTCCTCCTAAAGGACAAGCAGAAGGTCAGGCTTAGACTGTAAGACCTTCTAATGAAAACAGTATTGCTGCCAACAAACTCAAACAGACTTTTTTGTTGTGTCGGGACTACAGGTGCAAATTAGCTGTCGAGCTAAGTCCCGGCACATTTGCACTGATGTTATCGTCAGTGCTGATTAATGTGCACTGTCACATATGAATATATAATCAAATAAACAAAATAACAAATTTTGATGATCATTATTGTTGGTTTGAACTTCCACATCGCTCCCTGTTACATGGGTTTTATAATTTTTAGAAACAATATTTACATGCAATTGATAAGTGATGCATGCAATAATATAAATTTACTTAATGTCTGCTGAAATGTATTGACCATTGATAAAAATATTGTGTGTGTTTGCAGGAGCACATGTACCTCAGATCGCAATGATTTGTTTTCTTCCTCCAGATCTTTGAGTTTCTTCTGCAAGGAATCCAGGGGGAAAAAAGTTGGAGTTGACACATTGGTTTCACTGGGACGCACACTGTAAACACACATGTAAGTGAGAAACATGTGAATCAGTTGCTCAATCAAACATCCATTACTATGCTATAAATCAGTGTGAAATGCCCATTATATGCAGTTGTGGTAACGGCTCTCATATATTGGTACATGCCCTCATGCCTCACACAGCTTATGAAATGATGTGCGTTTGTTCGCATTAGACTCGAATTCCGATGCATAGCTGCACCGTATAATATTTTATCAAGAAGGAGAGAAGATGAGAGGTGAGGAGAGGAGGTGAATGATGGGAGACTTACGGTGTGGAGGTGGTAGACTCCCCCTCACTTTCCTCGGCAGCGCTGGTATAGAACTGTAACAGCTCATCTTTCATAGACAAGTCATGACGCAACTGAGATGCCTATATGTGGAAAGAGTAAAGGAAACATGTAGCTAGAGGACAGTTAAAGTTAAAGACGAGATGGCTACAGCTCTAATGTCGCACTGCCCCAGACCCACGGAGACCATGACAATCATTGTGCATGTTCTACGATCAACCAACCTCCAGCACGGTCCTATGAAAATGACAAAGACATATGTACTTATATTTTTAAAGACCTTTCAATATAGTCACATTTGATCACCACCAAATACAGAAGCTTGTGCGCACACACACACACACTCTCTCTCTGTGTACCTCCTCTCGTATGTGCTCTACTTGCTCCTCCAGCAGTTCGTTCCTCTCACTGAGAGCTTTGTTTTTCTTCAGCAGTGACTGTCCGATACGAGCTGCTAACTCCAAGTCACGCTCTTTCTGCACCGAAAAATAGTTTTTGTTTAGTGTTTTAACAGAAAAACAATTAAAAACATTACAGACATTCAAGGAATAATTAGACAGACAAACCCACTGGAGCTCCAGAAAACTCCCAACACTGAACTATAATTAAAAGGTTATTATGAACCTGTGTGAATGACTGCCAGGCACTCTTGTGTTTCAGTAAGTCTGGTTGCAATCAATAACAATATTACCAGCCTTACTGTGCACACCTATTTAGATCAGGAGGTTCAGCTTAGTTACAAAACTCTGAATAGTGAATATTAATACAATGACACCTTTTTCACTGCAATAGAGGTCAGTCTAATGATCTCTCACATGGTGAAACAAATGTCTGGCCTGTTTGTTGATGGTATGACATCTTTGAATACCAAATTTAGTCAATAGTTGGCTGTCTGGCTGTTGAATTTCATGGTTCATATAACAATGACACCATTCTATTTTCACAGTTTTTATTTATGCAGAGGAAGCCAGCTGAGCTCCTCACTAGCGACGTCCTGCCTGACATTCTGTTGGTCACTGAGCAGCTGATGAGGATCACTTAGCTTTGAATATCAGCTGCCGGAAACTAGTTTTATGATGTGGTCTATCAAACCTCCTCTGTTATGAAGCTCATAAAACAGCCTGTTTTCAAACCACATAATAACATCTGACCAAAGTGCCTCACAGTCTGCATATACTGTAGTCCTTTGTGTTTTTTCTACTTTTTTACTCAACATGATCTTACCTCTTCCAGTAGTCGAGTGACAGCATCAATGTCACTGTAGGTCTTCGTCATCTGGCCCACTCTGTCAGCACACAGTACTGCACAGACACAACAAGGAAGGCAAAGAAAGAAAAGGAGTCTTTAAGCCTCAATACAAAGAAAGAAAGTTACTGAACAGTCAGTGCACTCAATAAATCACAATAGTAACATATTAACATTCATCCCAGGTATCACGGTTTCACGACAGCAATTTTAGCTCTCCTTTATAGTATTTACAGTCCCCCTCCACTCAAAAATGTTTTTCTTCTTGTTCCTACAGTTGGATGTTTGAGCTTCACTGTGCAGAATGTGTGTGCAGAGTTTGACACTAGAAGGCTGTTTTCACATTCATCTGCTGAAAATGGAAAGTTTCTCTGTGCTCAGTGCAAATCTGATTGTAAGGGGTGGCATGATCTGCGACATCACAAATATTTTGGAAGCCAATCCTGGTCCAATTTGCAACTTATACAAGTGCGATGTAGAAACTTGAAGCAGACACATACACTGAGAATGGACTTTACAGTGAAGTAGGAGACATCTTGTGTCCAGCAGGAAAACTTTAGAAATGAACAACTTTTGCATATTCATAGATTCTGGAATCTTTAATGAGCTAAAGGGAATAGATGCCTTTTTAAGGATTTTAATGGGGAAATGATACTATTTTTTGCAAAAACAAAACATATCAGACACACATTATTGTTCCAAGTAGACTATTTGTATATACAGTATATGTTTTAATACATGTCTGGAGGGTATCTTTAAGACTGGTATGATTGCACTCCTCTTGTGGAAATACAGCTCAACTTTCTGTTCTTGACTATAGGTGACTGAGAATATGTTGCATGAGGAACAATGTACTTTACACATTTTATCCTAATGTCTGTAAGCAAAATTCAGGAGATATAACTCAGTTGTAATAGGTTTTTAAAAGCATGAATAATTGTTAAAAATCTACTAAAAATCTATTTCCAGATGACCTAATTTAAGATTATATAAATTATATCTCTAACACACAATGCTGCTATGTGTTGGATGTCATAACGAAGTTGTAATGATTGACAAATAAACACTGCCTTCCGGTTCCACCTGCTGTCTACGATCCTCTCCACTCTTCTCAGTTCATGACTCATATTAATCATATTATTCCTAAGAAGTACACACCCACACACAGCCTACTATTCATCAGCCTATGTACCTAGTGATTCAGAAAAGATCAGTTACGGAATACAGACAGAGTGGTTAATGTGAGGGGCAACACCCCAGCACTGCTATTTTAGCTACATGAGCACAAGTTCATTAGCAGCTCCTTCAGTCCGCATACAAAGCTCTGAATTGAATTAATCAGTTTTCAGTCCAGACTGGAAGAATTATTCACCTCTGAGGTCAAAATTCAAACAGGATCTAGCTGACAGAATACATCACATGCATCTGTATAACCTGTATGGGGCAAAACACCCATAAGGGGCATTCTGACAAAAATAACAACACTATTTCCTCTGCTCCCTGAGAGTAACTGGTGTCCAACATTGATTTTTATTGTGGTCCTTGGTTTGTTGCCCAATTTGTTTGCATTTTTCTGAAGTTACATTCCCACATCAATGTAGATTAAATGACTTGGAATATACTGTATCAGAGTCTGAGGATGTTTATTTTTCAACATTTTTCACTTTTAACACCGTAAGTTGGAGGGAGAAGGTGTGTGATGTTACATTGTCTGAAGGTGTTAATGCCCAAAATCTCATAATGTGTTACAGCATAGAACAATTTCACTTTTTCAGTTCCAAAAAAAATGTTATTTTACTTCGGTTTTAATAGGACAAATGTCATATCAGGCACGTTAGTAGAGCTAACTCAGAGGCCTCCTGGAATGCAAAACAGAGTTGGCCAATGCAAACAACATTTTCATATCGTCATACATCACAGGAAGAGTATGGCAGCTGGCCTAAACTGGCTATGCTTTAGTTAAGGATATTTCTCATCATTACCATCCATTAATAAATAAGTTGCTCTTTTCTAACCAGTTAAGGCTGAATCAGCATGTATGACACTGAGCAGCTTCACAGAAATATTTTGTTTGATTAAATAAGGGCACCTCAAAATGTTCATCATTCATTTTTACCCTAGGTCTTCCAAGGTGGTCCAGGCTTTGAACCGATTCTCTCTTTGAACCCATCACACGTCAGCCAACTCAGCATTGCAAATACATATGATGTGCTAAAAAGATTCTACTTGAACAAGAGTCTACACTAAACATCTACATCCATGCTTGCGGCGCAACAGTACGTTGAGCTAAATGCTAACATCAGCATGCTAACATGCTTACAATGGCAATGCTAACATGCTGCTTTTTAGCAAGTATGTTTACCATGTTCACCATATTAATTTAGCATGTTAGCATGCTGATCATTGCTAAATAGCTTCAAAACTCTTTAGTTTTGCAGGTATTTGATCATAAACCAAAGTATTGGACAAATTAAAATTTCGACCTGATGATGGTGCTAGATGGAAAATCAGTGTATTACCAACATTATTCCAGTTCATCCTGTAGGGAACCTGAATGTTAAAATTTCATGGCAATCCATCGAGACAATTCAGGACCACAAATTTCAACCTCATGGTGGCACTAGAGAAAAAGTCCGGGGGATAATTAAAGCCAGGAAGAGTCATGAATGTCTGTACAAAATTTCATGCCAAACAATCCAGTAGATGTTGACGTACTTCCGTCTGGACCAAAGTGGTGGACTGACCAATATTGACAACCATAAAGCTAGGCTGTTAGCATGGCTAAAAACAAATGATACAATAGTCATAGTCCAGAGAGATTAATCAAATAAGGCTTATGGGTTATTTCCCACTTCAAACATTTAGATGATAATAAAAATCTGTCTGATACAAGTCTAATACACAGACACAGTAAAGACACACAAACAAAAAAAACAAAAACATCCCCACACATAGCCTTCTCTCCTGGGTGAGTTCTTAAGGCACAGAGTGTTACCGAGGGAACAAATCAGAATGATGATAAACAAACGTGTGTCCGGGCACACACACACACACAAAATGCATCACTTATATCTGTTTGCTATCTGGCCTACAATGAGATTGTACGCTTCATAGCACAGGGTGCAACCTGTTTACCTGTCATACTTTCTGACAGGTGAATTAAACATCAGTCCAGGTTGAGTAGAAACAACAACATGGCTATGATCCTAGGTTAACTGCCAACAAATAAAATTCCAGCAATTCTGTACAACTAGGCAATGAAAATGACAAAAAAAATATTAGGATTTCCTGCTCTTTCAGTGAGGTCAGGAGACCAGCTATATGTAACATTCTCTTACTAATTTACTTTATTAATCCACTTTAGTCATAAGTGGGCGGTGAAGGAAAAGGTGAAGACACAGGTTAGAGAAGGAAACTGTAACCTGGATTGCGTAAAAGGATACGTTACTTAATGTTGTAAGCGACCAGGATGTTTTCTCTGTGTTTTTTTTATGGAGAGCAAGTCAGCATACCTGACAGACGCACTTACTTGCTCTCTCTCTCCCTCTCTTTCTTCCTCGTACCAGGAGGAGGATGAAAGAGAGGAGAAGTCAGATGTTTAGTCATATTCACTAGCATTAACCTAGATCACAACAGGTGTAATGTTAGAAAACTATATGGGTTCTACCATAATAGATAAGTTTGGTTCTGAGTTGAAATGTAATTAAAGCTCAGTAAACTCCTATTAGCAGACTCCTGGTTTTCTGTCTATCTGCTTTGCAGCAGGTGGGGGGCTGATGGAGCCAGAAGTCTGGAGTTCTGGCATCAGACACACAAGTCCAAGGACAACAAACAAGCCCCAAGACAACGGACAGGAAGGAGCCTTTGTTTTTCTAATCAATACCCCAAACGCAGCCTGTGAGTAACTGTTAAAAAATGTAATATAATGGAAGCACGTATCATTGAATACTACTTCCTTTTTGGACCTGGTTTAATATTAATCTTAATTGCCACTGTATCTCTCAAAATGCACATCCTTCTGTGTCATCATCAGGCCCTATCTTTCTTTCTTTCTGCTGTCTTTCTAACCATGTCTGTGAACAATTCAGGACAGTTACTCAACCCTGAAACAAATCCCAAAGTGATTAAACACAAGCTAAAAACTTAAATATCACGTAAGAATCTTTGTACATTAAAAAAAAACAACCAAATATTAAAATGTACTGTAGCATGCTGGCACTCAACACACCACTGAGGTGACAGCTAGGATAAAGAGCCAAGCCCATATTTGAACATGTCAAATTCGCATGCAGATGAACCATGCTGTGCTGAGACCACACTAACACACTAACATGAGAGACTGCACCTGCAGGATAAAGCCACAGCCCACAGGAGACAATACACCCTTCAAAAAGGCTACACAGCTTCACAACAAATGAATTAAGACGGAAGAATCACACTACAAAAGGTCCGACACACTGAGCAAGCTAACACACAGATCAGCCAGAACCAAGAAGAAGAGCACAACAGAGACGATGCCCTCGATTACAAAGAACGCCACAGACTACCTTCATACAGAACTTGTTGCTCTTCATCCATCTCTTCTTGCTCTTCCTGTTCTGTGCTTCCATGACTGGGAAGACAGACATACTTCTGTTCTTCCTCCTCCTCTTCTTCCTCCTCCTCCTCCTGCTCCGTGCTTCCATGACTGGGTAGACAAACGTATTCCTCATCCTCCTCTGTCTGGTTGGAGTACTCCAGCTCGTCTTCAGCGCCAGCAGCTGTGAGCAGTGCCATCCTCCACTCTGGCGCTAAGGCTAACCACTACACCACAAAGCCTGCAGATGCAAGGCCATGGCTCCTACCTGTGCTGTGTGCATTTGTGTGTGTTTTAATCTATGAATCCATGCCTAATCTGTGTGTGCCTAGTTGTGAAAGTACACCTATAACAAAGTGTTTGTTCCAAAGAGGACAATAGCACCTACTGTATAGTGTATACAGTATGTCTCTCAAAATTCTCCATTGTACATGGCAAAGTCTGTGTGTGTATATCTGGCAAGTACCAAATAATGTCAGCTGAGTGAGTTTCTAAAGTGTGTGTGTTTCATTTGTTTCCTGTGGTAGCTCCGTGAGACAACCAGATAACCTGACTCCTCCCCGTCTCCTCTGTGACTGGTCAGTGAATGGCCTACTCCACTTTACCACAGACAGTGGGGGTGGACACGCACACGTATTTATAAGGCTGTACATCAGCTTTTTAAGGCCATAAACCTATTCATTTGAAGCCTACCTTCACAGGTAGGAATGAAAGCAAGTCCTTTTACAACCCCCCTCAAGCTAAAGTAACTTGGTACAGTCCTGTTTAGCCTCTACGGTGAAATAGGGCAGAGCAAACAATAATAGACCTGCACCTGTTTCCAGGGTGGGGCCAGTCACAGTGGAACCTTTATAAATTAATGTTTTTACACATATTTAACCTCAGGCCCATATCATCAGGTGAGATTCATGGGATAGCAAGCTAAATTTAGTCTGAAAGTGTGGCAAACATGAATGCAGGGATATTCACAGCAAGATTTAATATGCATCATACTGTGAAGTCACAATAATGGACAAACATCAGAACAGTTTAAGGCAATATTTTTAATTATTTGAATTGTGATATAAACATTTAAAAAGAAAAGTAAACATTGTTTCTCTTCTGCTTCACATCATATTCTTGTTAAGAGTGATTAGGGAGAGGGAATATGCTTAATCAGTATAATGTGTAATGTTATTTAATTATAACATGTACGTAAACATGAACATTAAAGACTGGAGAGACATAAGAGAGGGTTCTGGCAGGAACCATTTCCAGATCTAAAGCAGCTCATGCTGTTACAGAGGCAGGCCTCTGAGACAGTACACTCTCACATCTTTGTGCAACTACAGCAATAAACTGACTGTGCACCCTATGAACTGCACAGACAAAGTGAGAGCTATAATACAACGCTGATTTCACTTATTACATTCCCTTCATTCCTAAAGTGGAGAAGTACAGCAAGTGGATGTTGGGAAGGATTTTTAAGTTTTCAGACAATCAGCAGCACCCAGACGCAGATCTTTAAGCTCTAAATCCAATTCAAAAATATTTCAAATACAGAAAAAGCATTTCAAACTCCCGCCATGAAAACTGGCACGAAGAGACTTTAAATGCAGGAAAGACAGAACTGGGTCAAGTTGATCAGCAACACGTTCAATAGGGGTTTCTGGAAAATGGACACAAAAAACAAGTCCAATGCCTAACTTCAAAACCTGTCTCTTCGAGCCTGTCAAACTTTAAAAGCATGAACTATTAGTAGAGTCTTTGTAAGAGTTTCATAAATACCAAGAAGTATTTTCACCGTGCATCATATTTAGTTTGTTATTACGCTTACACATTAAATTTGAGATACTTCCTTGTGGCTTGATGGCCTAAACTCACCAGATTATAACCTTTATCACATGATTGAAATGGTTCAGTTGAGGCTGAGTGGCATCAACAGAAGGTCTACAAAAATAGTATGGTAATACTTTCTCAATATACATACATACATACATACATACATACATACATACACACACACACACACACACACACACACACACACACACACACACCCGTATGACCCAATCCTTCAAAAATGAATATGGGCCACATCAAAGCAGTCCAATTTTCTGCTCATTAGTCACTGCTAAAGTGTTCTAATTACTGTAATTGGTCTAGAAAACTGATGCCAGCTCAGTACTGTCCTGCATGCTTGAGTAACTCCACTCAATGGCCCTATGGATGCAATGCTGCAGGCAACAAAAGGTCCTGGACAAACACCACTCAGTGCTTCTGAGCAGTATTTTCCCTATCCCATTGCTTTTCTGGTCACATTCACTCTTTACGCTCCACTCGTTTTTCCATTTTCCCCTTCATACACCCTCCTCCCCTTTTCACCTGATTTGTCTGTTAGGTCTCTGTTGAAATGCTTTGTACAGTAGTTTTGAAGAAAATTACTAAATTGGACATGGAATTTACACAAACAACATTTTAGACTAACATGTATAACCCCATTGAAATCACCTGCCTAAAACAACGATTGTCTGCTATGGTACAAGGCTCCACATCTTTCTACTCATGTCCTTCAAACCTCTTAGATTTCCTACTCACGGTTTTCTTTGACACAGAAACTGCAGCAACATTACCATCAGAGCAGCAATGGCCAGGGAACTACTCTCTGTCCCACTTGCTCACTGAGTAGCATACTGAGTTTCGAAATACAGCAAGTCATTTCAGAGTAAATAAGACGGTGTAGTCCCTCATTCGTCCAGGAGTGTTCTATCGTAGAAAAGGTTTCAGTCGTATTCATCTGGACATTGTTTCAGAATCAAGACGTTTTGGCTCCCATCCGGAAGTCATTCTCAATTGTGAAAAATGGACCAGGAACTCAGAAATTTAAGCTACTCTGTGTTACTTAAGCCCCGCCCTCAGGAAGAAGTCTTCCTGAGTATCTGCTGATTACTCTGCCCAGTTTCACCTGAAACTGACCTAATTGTTGTTTGTGTCAAAGAAGCCATTTTTGTGAAAAAAGAAAACCCCTCTTTGAACAGAACAGTGTATTAGCACCTTGGTCACGCCAATCATATGCCAATCAGGTACTTAACAGTGATGAGGGAGGTACAGCCAGAAAACCATAGGCCTGATTACTGATTACTGGGCCATCATGGAAACAATTAGGTCAGTTTCAGGTGAAACTGGGCAGAGTAATCAACAGATACTCAGGAAGACTCCTTCCTGATGGCAGGGCTTATGTAACACAGAGTAGCTTAAATTTCTGAGTTCCCGGACTACGACTGAAACCATTTCAGAGTAAAGTTAACAAAACTTAGCAAATGCTATGTGATAGGAAAGACAATTACAATTTGAAAGCTATTACCTACATAGTCTTGGAAACAAACACATAATTAGTTTGCAGTGGTTTTTAACAATTTCTAAAACCACATCAAAACTTAAATGCTGACAAATAAAATCCATGTTTTCGCTCCCAGCTCCCAAAACTATCCCTCCACCCTACTATATCCCCACTGGAAGAAAAGTTTGCCCTCCTTCTCAGCCCCAGCCCTCTGTCCTGGTTGCCCTCCATCCACCCAGCCATTTGTTCTGAAGGCATCTAAAAGTGCCAAAGAATATTTGGCAGGCTGCTATCAGCAAGGGTGGCTTAGAGCGGCATGCAAACCATTGGGCTAAATATAAGCCAACCTACTTCCATGCTCTCCCTTGCATATCTCAGAATAACACCAAACTGGCTGCTTTTCTATTTCTGCCCTGACACTCCACCAGAAGATTTATCAAACAAACTGCACGTCACCTCTCATTTGGTTATTTGATCATTTCAGCATCAAGCACAGTTGTAAAATCTATTGTCAGTGTCTAGCAGGAAACAATTGTCTGCATAAAGTCAAAATACCAAAGACTGGAAATCAAACCTGGGTTAGCTGCCTCGGCTAAACAATATTGCAGTCATTTAAGCAGCACAGCTCACACTGGGGAGGTGCTGAGCTGTCTCAAACTGTTATGTAAGAATTTCTACAGAGCATCCCTGACACACATGCACAGTACAGTGCACATAACTAAAAGATCATATTCTCTCCCTTAATGCATCAGACTTCCACATTAAATGCACGGTTCAATTCTACCAAAATATATTACTATCAAATTCAGAAAAATGCACCGAACACAAAGCAATTATTGCAGGTTATAGCTACATTGAGTGAAATTAATTACACAGCACATCAAAACATGGACCATAACCAAGCTGCCTTACAAGACAAGAGAGGAGGGACACAGACAACAGTAGAAAGATGTACAGAGAGAGGAGGGAGGGAGAGCTAGAGGCAGTGCCAACAGGCTGGTAATAAACCAACCTCTGCTATAACCTGCTGTTAGTCACACGACCAGGCACCATCAGTCCACTGGGGGATGTTACATACTGTAGCTACTGCAAGACGATACAACAAGCTGTCATAAGAAACTGGGGTACATTACATATATGCACATCACTGCACCAAATTCTAAGATTAATGGGCAATTCACATTAGTATTTTTTTTTCTAATAAAATGGCATTTACATGTTACGGTTGCTTCAAAATGTTTTTAAAATGCCCTGATATGGAGATTATTTCACTTTCTCTCAACAAACTTAGATTCCATTCACTCAGCTAATTTGTCATTTAGACACTCTACCAGCTGCCTATATCTTCATTACATGTCTCTTCTCACAATAAACTGTTCTTGCCATCATCACAAAACAACCCTCTTATACTGATTCACAAGAGACAAAGAAGAAACACAACCATCCCCAGTCCCACTTACACCCACAGCTAGTCATATAAGCTACACCGTGGCCCTATTTTAGAGGCCACACTGACTCAGCTGCCACAGAGCACCTGTTACAGCACCTACTGTATCCAGCACGCACTGCATGCTGTGGCTACAGCGTTAATGCTGCTGTGTTTTTCCTCGTTGTAACATCTGCCTTGATATATTTCTTGTGTCGTGAACGCCAGTCCACAAGGTCACATGCTCTGGGTTGTCTTAGATGGAAACAAGCAGAAAGAAATCAGTTTAAGCGGACTACACTAGGGGTTTAGTTGAAGGACAATAAAAGGTGTTTCATCATTTTTGAGCTCAAGTACTTTATAATCCACTTTTCATTATGTTGAGGGGAGTAATGTCTATCTGTTCACCAACCTTGTTTAATATTGACCAATCCAGTTTAATCCTGCCACTACCTCCCTTCACTTTAACCTCAGTCTGTGTGTCAGCAGAGGATACGATATATAAAAACCAAACAATGTTACAACACGTATGCACGGCATAATCAAAGCACTTCTTATATTTATATTATATATTTATGCACTTTGACTCCAAATGTGTCAGTTGGAATCTGCCATCTTCTGTCAATGTATTAATATTACCACTACAATTACATTACTACTATTTTAAAAATTCTAGGTGGTATTTTCAATTTCCAGAATTCCATTAATTCTGTTTCAGTTTACTCATAGCTACATTACACATAAGTTGAGATCTGGATCTAATGCACTGTGCAGCCAACAGCTCACTTGTTGAGTCAGTGTAGTTTCTAGAAGAGCTTGTGTCTTGTTTTGATACTGTCAGGGCATTTTTACAGTATACCACAGCAGTGACCCCAAAGCCATCCCTACTGTGTGTATTTCTATGTCTCCCACAATTTAGTTCAGCTATCCAACAGAAAGTACTATAGTACCATCTCTACATAGCCAATAACATCAGTGCCGTTAGCAGTTTGAGTCAACTCTTCAAAAACTAGATGTCACTGCATAAAACTCTAGCAGACTGTTGTCTTACCATCAGTACACTCTTCATAGTACCAGTCCAGCTCATAGTAGTCTGCCTTGACAAACCTCTGGCCTCTGGTCTGGCCTCGTCTCTTCATCCTCACTGCTCTGACAGACAGCTGTATTGTTTCCAATGTCCCAGCATATTTAGCTGTAACATCTCTGGCAAATCCAGTGTCCCAGCATGCTTAGAGACAACCAGCTGTCGCTGGGGTCTTACTAGTTACTGACAGTGTCCGTTAGTCAGTCAATCAGTATCCAGTTCTGCTATCCCAGCATGCTTAGCTAGTGACAATCTGCCCATTCTCATCATATGTCCTTTTTGTCCCACACTCATTAGCAGCCAACTGTCAGCGTATTATGCTCCATATTTGTTTTGGTGCTGGTGCCATTTCTGCGTGTCATCCCACAGAACCGTTACTTGCGTCATCAGTTGTCAGCAGAAAAAAAACATTGTCACTTTGTTGTCCTTTTGTCCATCATACATTCTTTACTGTTTCAGCAGATGTGTCAGTTGGAATGTGCCATCTTCCATCAATCTGTGCCATCTCTGACCTTTGGTGTCTGTCTGTCTTCTTTCTTTTCTGTCCATCAGTTTTCTTCAGTCACTCCAAAGCTTCAGCAAATGTGCCAGATTCTACCCTCTCATGTCTCCATCAATTTATAGCTTCTCGTTAATTTATCTTACTGTGCTCCTGCCAGTCTGCCCTCTGGCCAGTTTTTTTGTGGTCATATTATAACGGTTGTCTTCTCTTTTGCAACATTCCTTGCTCAGTGACAGCACTAGCTCTACACATGGACCACCGCATCTCTAACAATGACTCAATAAACACACAGATCCAGAGAGTGAGGGAGAGCGAGCAGCAGCAGCAGTCACGGGTTTTGCAGCAGAAATGATGATAATCATGACTCAGTGAGGTGGGCGGGTTTAGAAGATGCCTACAGCCAATCAGAGGGAGCAGTATCACTAGCTTGCTCCCGCCCTCCATTTGTATGTAAGCATCTCCCTCTCCTCTCCTTTACTTTACTTTGTCCTTCTGTATGGTTGCTATAGTAACAGGCTCAGGCTCCAAGGCCTGAGGCTGAGCAGCATAGCATGTGAAAGCAGTTAGCAGGATTGTGCAGTGTTGGCAGAGGTGACGTGGCTAACCCAAAATGAATGAACACAATGGGTATTTTAAGGATTGGTCATTTTAGCTGGGGAGTGATGAAATAAGCACATGCACAGTGCATGGGAGACAGAACAATGTTGTGTCATCAGAGCAAAAGCAAAATACTGTCCATCTCAATTACAATATGAGCAAAATTCAATGTCAACCAGCTTGTAAATGCTAACAGAGACTGCTATGATGCATATTATGGAAAGATTAATTATAGCTCAATACATTCTAATACTTACAGAATGAAGCTAACACAAGGCCAGGACCAATAGCTATCAGGCTAATGGTAGAGTCACAAACTGATGCTTAAATGGGAGGAAGTTGGCTTTAATAATGTGTGTTTATGATGTGTAAAAACGCACCTCCTGCTAATAAAGTGACTAGCACACAGTTCAGTGCTAACGAGCCGGAGGGGTCATATAACTGCTCCAGATTTTATTTGTGTAATGCAGTGAGGTTGCATCAGCCCCCAGTAACTGATTCAGTTACAGTTCATCATTTGTTACTACTGCATGAGAATGCATATATGGTCATTACTGGATGACAATGACATATACATCCATATTTTGTAAGAATAGAAATAAATATGAAATAATATTAAATCCCATGACCACTTTTTGGGCGAAAAGATAATACGAAGATAATAAGAAGAAACACTACTAGCCATATCAATACAGATGTCAAATAAACCTCTACCTGGTATGAAAAAGAAAGGACGTCTGTGTATCACATAAGTGTATAACAACATATCTTTAAGAAACAAAAAATGTGTTGTGTGTGAATTTCCACTGGTCTCTTTTGAATGACTCTTTATCCACATCCACTATGCATTAATTGCATTTTTCATATGGCTGTCGATACAGACCACATTACTGTGTAGCTAGAAGGGCTAGGGGAACATCTATCAATGAGACAACCTGTCTCCTCTGTTTTGCGAGACATGTGGGTGTGATGTCACCACATCATGAAGTTGCTATCTATTGGTCAGTTGTCTCCATGTCATCATCTCCTCAAACATGTCCTTCTCATGCAGAAGGTTACATACTGTGCACATTACCCTGTGAATTCATAGTGCTGTTGAACAATTTAACCAATGGGAGCTCCAGGTAAAGATGAATGGTATACAGGACAAGAAGTTGCATAAATACGATCACCTACTGTATATGGCAGTTTTAAGATGGTTAGTATGCAGCATTTTATCAGAGAGATAATATCCCTAGACCTCAACACAGCTCCAGTGAAGCACAGCTTTATGACCAGGATGAAACCAATATGACCTATCCCTGCTCATTCATGGCCCTCAGGGTGTCGGTACCTGGCCATCTGTTTGAGGCAGTAATGAGGAACAACATGCCTCCAGTCAGGGAAAAAAAACTATGTGGAGAATACAGTTGATAATAAAGCACAAAAGCAATGTTGAATATTTAGCAAACACCCCTTACAGAATATCTCATTCCGTTTCTTATCTAACATGACCTTGTCGTCGCCTCTTAGCCTGGCTGGCTATGGCGAACGTCATGGCCAAAGTGACCATGTCGACATGGGGCATCAAGGTGAAGTTACAGTTCTCAGTTAAACCTATTTATAAGGTGCTTGATCTATTTTTAGAAACAGTTTTTACTGAGTCACAGTTCAAGCAGACGATCAATTATTGATGGTAAAAAAACAAAAACATTTTACATTCCCTTGGTTTGCCATTTGTGGGTGTGTGAGGTTAACAGCTGACATAAACGTCAACCATAGGGCAGCTCTTAGTTTGATAAGACAAGAGCTGACACGTGCATAAATGCACAACAGCGGGCTGAGTGCAAGAGAAAGCAAAACATCAACCAACAGAGAGTGAGAGAGAAATACCATCAGGTATGTTTGTTGTGGCAACCAAGGCCAGCTGTCACGCCCACACCCTGATGGGCAGATGGCCATCTCTCTCTGATTCCTTCTCACTCAAGGTCAGTATAAATCTTAAAACTCTCACCTCTCAGTCTTAAATTCTCATTGTCACTCTACAATAACCTTTTCCAGAAGGTTAAATCTAGGAATATAGCCTAGTGTTTGGAATAAGTTTGGTGTTAAGAGTATTAAAATGGCAATTTCAGGAACAATATTAACACCTGTATGTTTAGGGGATGATATTATTTGAGAAGGGGGCAGTAATACTAGGCATGACGAGGATGTGGGATCACAAAACACTTAAATCCTCAGACTTTGTGACAGAGGGGGTTTCCTTTAACAGAATTACATGTTTGCAACAATCATCATCATCATATTTAGAAGCAATCTGGACACTGAATCTTTACACTAAATCATCTAATCAACAGTATGTGATGAACTTACAGAAGTATTTGAGGGTCTCCTCTATCTGTTCAGTAGTCAGGTCGAGGGAAGAGTAGGGGTCCACCAGTGGCGTGTGCAGCCAATCATCTTGGTCGTAGCCGAAGATGGTGTCGGCCCTCAGCTTGTAGACCGGCAGCTGTTCCTCCAATAAACTGATAATCTCAAGCTCCGGCAAATCAGTACTGTTACACACATCTGCACACAGAGAGAGAAAGAGAGATGCTGTACAATATTTGTTCTTTTCTTTGGCAATATGTTTTTTTAGGTCATCATAAATAGACATTACCTATTGGCAGTGGACATATTGAGATACAGATTTTGATCAAAAATAATGTCATCTCTGGCTATTTATAACAGTTAGATTAGAGGACCTCTCCTCATTTATAATTCATCCCAACAAGACATTTCATCTATTAAAGTCTATTAAAACTGAAAGTATAGGATGCCCTCTAGTGGTAAATTGAGGAACTAACCCTCCCCCTGCCACTCCTTGCATCTACTGTGTAGCACTTAAAAATGGAGAGCAACTGAACGTCGAGTACATTTGTGTCAATTTGCATCCTCATTTAAATTGATCAAAAGCTTAGGGGCTGTACAATTCATCCCCTTTGGTTACGTTAGATTGCAACAAATGTAAACAGAATCCTGTGCGTTGTGCCACAACCTCATATGTTACTGGCTGCAATAATGCATTCCTAGCCCATACTATTTAGACCCATAATTACTCAAAAGAAAGTGATCCAACAGTATTGCAAACCCAACAACATGTCTGTCTTTTTTTTGTAGATATATATTAGTGAGTGTTTTACTATATACAGTATGTCACATTCCACTGTATTTACTTCTCTATTATCTGTGTAGCCAGCTGAGAGAGATTCAATATCTATCTCAAAGGCACTTCAGAACAGCAAATACACAAGTGGAGACTATTTGAGGGACAGCCTCCCTACTTACTATGAAACCCTGCTGTCTAAGAAAAGATGCATAAATAAAACTGGGATGGGCACAGTAAATGCAGTCTTTTAAACATTCTCAGATAAGTACAACTACAGAGAAAATATACTATTTACAGTAACCAAACAAACAGCTTCTGCTACTTTTATTTATTCCCTATTCGGTAAAAAGAAAAAAGAAAAAGACCTGCAATCATTTATACATCATAAGAAGTCATCTTTGACATGGCAGCTTAACCGGTCTACAAACTCTGTAGCTCCGTAACAAAGTCAACAGCAGCCTTCTACTGAAAACCACTGAGTCAACCAGAGAGGCATATTTGTATGCCCCTGTGGAAAACTAAATAATCTTACCTATGCTTTCAGCTATGTGCCTCCCTGTTCACACATGTGTTTAGTGTGCATCTATTAGAGTGCATATTCTCTCTTTTCGCACACAGAATTGAGGTTTTAGTCACTTTTTCTACAGAAATGTGGAACTGAGATTCTCTTGGATAGACAGAATTAGCATATATGTAGAATGAGAATTAACATACAGTAAAAATAAAGTCCTTTGTTACTCTGCCTCCCTCTATTTCTGGTTCTGTCGCTCTCCTATGCTGTCTGTCGGTCTGTCTACGTGTATGTCTCTCTAACAATGCTGTCTCTCACACTTTGCTAATCCAGACTGAATGACTGACTGTGCTGAAAAAGGGAAACACACACACACACACACACACACACACACACACACACACACACACACAGCAGCTGGGGAATCATTCAGCAAGCGCAGCCAATGAGGTTTCAACACAGAAGTAAGTACTGAATTGCAATTCCTACCAATGCCATTAGAAAAGGGACATTTTACCAGTTTTTACTAACTTGTGCCACCTTAGAATAGTGTGATGATTCTCAGAAAAAGATTCTTATTATTGTCTTGGGCAAATCATAAATTTGGTTTGAATCTTCCGTTTACATTACCACTCTTTTTACTGAACAAAATATAGAGTACTGCAGCAGTTTGAGCCATCTTTTATTTGTGTTTTGTCATTTTCTCCTCAATTTTTAACAACACATGGAAACAGTGGTGCCTTTTGGATAACACCACTCAAATGTTAAATCCCAAACAATTATTCCTGAAACTTAATCAATATTAGCAATTCCATTATGAAGATAATAAGCCAGATCTCTATTTAAATTAAGTGCCCCTGTGAAGTCAGGAGCCATATAAAGTTTAATCAGTCAACTTTCTGGAAGTTTCAACTCATCTTAAAATTGTTTAAGCACAACCCTTAATGGACCCAAATAATATCTGTGCAAACCTGATCCTGAAGGGGATTTTGTTTGTGAAATCACAAACGTTCTTCTCTGTGCTGATATGAAATATAACACGTGCACTTCAGCTCCTAAAATGAGTACTGATAGGACACGGATGAAGATAATAATAGCACAAACCCTTCTATGCTGTGTGTGCTGACAAAAGGTCAATGGAGACGGCAAAAAGTGTGTGTTTGTGCGTGTCCATGTGTATGCTGTATTTGGTAAAACAAACGTGATAGTTTTTAAATTTTTGCAATTTCTCTTTTAATAGATATTGTGTTTTCTGTAGATACTGCTGTTCTCTGTCAGACAATGAACTGTATTACATGATATCTTTTACAGACCACCAATACTGAGCAACGCAAGGACTACTTTACATCTAACAGGAGGTAACGCTTATTTTTCATTCTTAATACTGAATCACAGTATTAAATGAGCACCTTGTAGAAACCAATCAAAAAGTTTTAACTTTACTAAACTCACTTCAATTCACATTTGGGATCAATGAACAAAATTTATATGACCAAGAGAAGTTCAAGTTCAAGTCCAACATTCAAATGTAAATATAGACTTCTGGCAGAGAGAACACAACCTACAGGGTCATACAGTACCAACATTAGCAGCAGTTACGTAGTAGCCACCAGAGCAAGAACATTCAAAAGGTAAGAATAGGCCACTGTCATACGGCTGAACAATAAACACACCAACATGTGCAGAGGACACAGGCAGAAAGGCAGAAATACTGACAGTAATTAAAGGTGCTGTATGCGACAAAGTAAGCATACGTCCACTAAAAATGCAACATAACATTATGCAAAGGATCCCTACATAGATAGACCTTTTTGTTTAACCAGAAACAGCCATTATCTCTCTCTTGCTCGCAACCAGACTCTGTTGAAAAACCCCCCAATAATTTTACCTTGTAGATCATCATTAAACACACTTCATTCAAAACAGGACAGAAACAAAATAAAACTCACCAAAACCATCTTTGTTAGTCTTTCCACTGTTCCAGCAATCACTAACTCTGGTTTGGTCAAAATAAATACTTAATTCACCGTGTGAGATGAGAAAAGAAACAGCCGTTACATTGCTCTCCTCAAAACCAACAGTTGCACAAGGAGGAACTCACATGCACTAACATGCACATGCAGCCGGACCGGCTGTATAAACAAAGCACAGAGAGGCTGCGATAACAACACAGGCAGAGGGAGTGTGACGCCATTCTCTGCTCAGGACGCCATTACTCCACTATTTCTTTATATAGCAAATAGCTGTTTTCTGCTATATTAACGTTAAAAATCTCGAATACAGAACCTTTAAGCTATAAAAATACACTGATAATAATGGACAATTACAAAGACCCAAAAACATGCAGAATTTGGTCAAACTAAGGCAAAGCAATACAGTAAATGATTAAGTACTAACACTGCAGGTATAGTATAACTAAGTGTAGTATCATTGGACTGAGACCCAAAATTAGGTCATTGACGAAAAGAAGGATATACAAACACATGGACTGGATTCAAACCCACCACACGTAGTGTTGGTATCAGACTGTAGAATCACGTGGATAAGATTTTAGAAATGTTGCTAAACAGAATAGGACAAGTTTAAATCAAAGTGCAGCACCTCGTATGTCCAACATGGCTGCCTCCTATACACAGTACAGTAGTGCTACTTGTGGCCAAGTGATAGTTAAAGAGCCAAGTTGACTTTCTATGATGCATTCATTGTAAACTTTTAACCTTTAAAAACAATTCCTTTAAAAGTTCAACAGACATAGGCTTGAAAATACAAAGAGTTAACTTGTAAAGGCAATTCCCCGAAGATTCCTATACAAGTCCCAAACAGGAGAAAACAGCTGACTGATTCACAGATAGACAGGAAGACAGACCGAAAGACAAACAAAGGGAAGATCGAGAGATAGAGACAGAGAGAGAATCGCTATCCAGATGTTAGCCAGACTCATCATAAACTTGACTAGAGACCAGCTGAAACTGGTAGAAAACCATGCTGTGCACAGTGTACTCACTCATGGTGCCTGAAGCCCGACAACCACCAACTCTCCTGCCCCCCAATCACATTTTCCACTGGACCAGGAGAGGGCAAGGTCGCAAGAAGTAACACAGGGAGGAGAGAGAGAAAGAGTGTTGGGAGGGTGAAAGACAGGAAGAACAAGAGAGAGGGTGCTAAAAGTTTTCGAGGACGGCACTGGGTGTAAGAGACAGATAGAGAAAGAGAGGAAAAGAGGGAGGGAGGAGTGAAGAGGAAGAGAAGAGACCCGAGCCAAACTGGTTCGTCATGCCTGGCATGCCAATGACGATATCCACATGGACCGCCCCGCACTTGCTCTCCCCCCACTCTCTCTCTTCCTCACTCTGACAGCCAACAAACCCAGCTGGACTCTTCCTACGAGCTGTACTCACTGAACACACTCTCCTTCTCTCTCTCTCTTCCTGTCCTGCCTGAAGCTGTTTCCTACTGTGTCTTTCTAGCTGCCCCAGCTCTACACAAGTTGCTCTATATTAAACTCTTACATGGAGAGACACAGACCTGATGAAAGATACTATGTGAATAAGGAGATTATATGCAAGTGTAAAACATTCTTAACTGCCAGAGCAACAGGTCATGAAACAGATTTAGCCCAGTTACAGCAGTAATCATGGCCTGTAAAACACGAGCAAAGCTGCTGCAGAAAAACTGCCAAAAACCCACTCTTTTTTCATGTGTGTATAAAAGTCTTAGAAGCAGACTAATTGCTACACTAACCAGTTTATAATATCCTGCCCTCCGGCAAGACATACTGCAGCATACGGTGCAGAACTGCCAGGTTCTTCCCCCGAGACATCAGACTCCTTAACTCCACACACAGCCAGTCTAGTGACTGCTTTTAACCTGTGATGTGCAATTTTACTCAGACATGCAATTTTATTTAGATGTAGAATTTTATTCAGTATGTGCAATTGGATTCAATGTGTGCAATATAAGCATGTTTGTTTACAGTATAATTAACTTATTATTCTTTACCTTTATCAGTCCTTATAGTATTTTTCAATTACCTTTGTGAGCCGGACGCAATGTAATTTCGTTCTATTGTGCACTTGTCTTGTGTATAATCTGAATGACAAAGTAAACTATGATCTACTAACACACTGTTCTCATGGAGCTGCAGCACAACCCTGTCCAGAATTAGACTGGGACACAGTTGAAAGCTGCAGCTGGTCACAGAGGGTAAGCACATGAAATTCAGGAGAGTACGTCAATGTGGTCAAATATCACTGGCAGCCTACAAGATCTATGTGCTGTACCAAGGTGTTCAAATGTCACTAACCCTGTAAATCTCTGAGTCCAGTATGTGTGTGTGTCGTCCTTCACTAACATGTTACCTTATATAAAAAGAATTATCTCTAATCCTAGAGGTCAGAGTGGAAGTGCAGTGGCACAAGTCCAGTTTGATTGCAGATGTGAATCTCTGAACACACCACAATTTTAAAGAGAACTCAACTTGAAACAGGAGAAATACAACATGATTATTTCCTAACATTTGCTGGGCATTCTGTTGCCCAATATATTAATTACACCACTTACATAGAACAGACAGTCTGTTATCTACTCTGTTATCAAAATGACATTACAAAACTTGCCACAAAATGTTGCTCTTTGGTCAACTTATTGTGGCCTAGACTCTGATTCAGTCCAGCACCTAGAATCTATTGGCACATGCTGCCAAACATTACAATACAAACTGTCAGACATGACAGTACTGCTGGTAGGGTTACAACAGCTAGCACTAAGAGATTCTGTACATGTGTTTTTAATGCTTTATGGTTGCACAAGATATGGTCATGTCTTGGTTTTGTCTATCAAGAGTCAAGAAGGACATGGTTTTTGAGTGAAGCTGACTATTTGACCTCAACAGAAAAACTGATCCAAAATCATTTCCAAAATCATTATCAGATTCTCTGGATACAACTGTAAGCTGGTGTTTCTCAGTATTTGTTGGACATTTTGCAGGGTTGTAAAACAATATGCGGGCTGAACAAAATGTGGGGAGGCATCATTTTAAAATATAAACTAATGGGAGAGAGGCAGTTTTACTGGAGGAATTTTAATTTAATCTGACTGGTATTCAATGAGTTGATCTTAACAGTAAGTAAAAGTAATAGAATATATTTTTGTATGACAATACATGAAGACAGAAAATGTGTAAAATGTTTAACTGGAATATAATATGACAACTGGCTGTTCTTGTACAAGTCATTTATTTTTTATTCTAGTTCCTGTCTAGCTCCTGTTGTCTATCTATAAGATAGATGCAAGAGCTGGAAACAATCAAGTAAAGAGGCATGGACATGGCCGGACATGTGGCTGTATCAGATATGTAAACGTGCAACATCGCATGCCAGCACCTTCATGAGCCTGAAAAATTAGCCTGAATAACAAAAAGAGAAAACAACCAAGATTTGTACTCCTTAATCAATGAGTGAAATCAATCTGGCTGCATTTGTCACAAACTCTATCACACAAGTCAATGTTTTCAATATGTTATATTCAGATGCAAAAGATCATTAAATAATTTCAGGATTATTATGCAGTGTTGCGGAAATGTTTCTGCAATAACCAAACTAATGCAGTTCAGTCTGTTCTGTCATGTATGCAGCCAGCCAGTCTCCTCGCTGTCAGTTCTACATTGGATGATTCAGACTTTTTGTGTACAAAAACACTGTATCCATGGCAACACTGTAAGTTGATGTGTGTGGTATACATCTGAGAGACCCCAAGTTCACTCAAAACCCTCCAAAATGACTACACTCCACCACTAAAGTCAACAACACTGACAGACGGGCTGCACTGGGTCAACACAGTCATACACACGGTCTCATGTTACTTTGGCTCTGTCTCTGCTGTGTGTGTGTGATAACGCAAACTGTGAACAAGAATCAAGCTCTGCTCCAAATGTTACAGCACAATGGATGTTTTCGCATGCTGTGATTGGATCAGAGTCAGGAAGTAGACTCAGCAATTTGGATTCTACTCTGTTTGTCCACTTACATAACTTTGCCTCTCTCACTCTGTTCTCCGTCTCCTCTCTGTCTGCCTGTTTGTTCCTGATCGCTCTCTCCTCACCAAGCATCCCATAATTTTACAGTTACTCAACTCTTTACATCACTGCTGGCTGGTAACCACGGAGAATTAACCTCACACCCAGGAACTGCCCCATGGCAGTGAGCTGCTCTATTCAGCTCTTTGTGTTCATTCATCCTCTAGACTTAGTGAAATTATACACACATACACACTCCACACAAACACTCTCTCTCTCTCTCTCTCGGTGTGGATGTATTCAACTAGAGAGTTCAGCAGGGAGACGCGTCAGACTGCGAAGGATATATGAGAGAGAGAGAGAGAACTTAAGTTTGTCATAGTAATCCTATCATACCAGCAGATGGCAGCACTGACCTAACCTCCTCAACTGTCCTCCCTTGAAAGACTTCAGTGTTGAAGACACATGACTACAGTAGATATCATCGCTGCCTGTCATTTCACCATTTGGTTTGTTACACTGTTGCCAATCTGTTTCTGTTCAGTTTGTCTGACTGATAATCAAATGTTTTGTTTCTTTTTGTTAACTTTGACATAACCAAATTTAAAAAAAAATTAGAAATAAAAACACTGTCATAGAATACAAGATTAAAAACAAAGATTAAAAGACAAACAATGTTAGGGTTTGAAATAACAAGCAATGTTTGTTGTGAACCTGAAATCTAAATGTAGTTGCAGCACCAGAGTAAGAGAAAAGTGAAGTAGGGACAGTTCTTCTCACGTGTTCTTAGTTTGTGACAAATCGATTTACATTGCTAAATATTGAAGTTTAATTTTCTCCAGCACTGACCAATAACAGCTTATAGTATAATACAACACAACAACACAATAAACAAGCTCATACATTTCCGTGAAAAATTTCTCTGACACTTGACACAGTTTCAACAAAACTGGAATGAATAAGCTTCAAATAAGCGTTGCAGGCCTACTGTAATTGACTACACTATACTGCACTCTACGGTGTTCCTTTTACTTTGTCCACCACCTGCTTACCTAAGCAGAATGCATTAGGAAGTAACCCCCCAGGGTGTAACCTGCCTCTTGCCCAATGTATACAGTACTAGACTCCAGCCCTGTAGGACCCTAAGAAAGAATAAGCTGGTTTGGAAACCGAATAGATGGATGGCTGAATAGTAGAGCCAAGTTTCTGAGTGTTCAAGGTGAAAAACGGGGTAGAGGATGAAGGGGACATTGCATTTAACAGTTGGCTTTAGAAGTTTGATCACAAGAGACAATGGCCATGCATTGTAGTACTGCAGCCTCAGCTCTGTCTTGTCACAAAACTACGATTCTAAAAGATCTGTCATCAGTTTTGGTTTCCAAGTTGGGACAATCTAGACTGCTGCATGATGAGCAATGCAAGAAAAAAAAAATCAATATCCATTAATATTTTATGTGTTATCACTCCAGTTGTTAAAAGTGTCTTGGTCCAGAGGGGCTCATTCAGACTGTAAAGAGAAAGGAGATGGGCCACAGCACAGCTATTTTCTGACCACTGGAGACAAGACATTAGTGTCCCTCTGCTCCCTTGGAGAGAAGGATGAGTGTTGAGAGAGAAAAAGAGAAGGGGAGATAAGTGGAAAAGTTGACAGAGACAGTCCACTGGGAGCTCTTTTCATATGCTGGCTTCTACACAGAGCTGAGGTCCCCTGGAGCTGCTTTACTGACAGGATGTGACATTAGAAAAGGGTCACAGAGATGGACAATTTCTCACAGCTCCACATGCCTCACTCTCACACACCATCTTTCTCAGCCTACAATGTTGTTCTCAGCTTATTCCAAAACCATAAGAGATTGCAGGCTGTTATTACTGTAAACGTTTAAATTGGGTTCAATTCTGATGTAGAACTTTAATATATAACTATTTTATTGACTCCAACAATGCAACCAGATGGACATTTAAAAGCAGAGCATTTGTGACAGTTTAATTATATATTTATGCATGTAGTGCTGAAACTGCTAATGGATCCCAGTGAGTTTTGTCTACCTATGGTTGCAACATATGCATGCGACATTACCAGTAATGGTCTCTGCATCTCTGTAGGTGGCTGTGAACTCCTGGAGTGCAGTCGGCAGACTTGCTTCACTGACATACTCCTCCTCTTCCTCCTCTTCGCTGACCAATCGGAGCCCTGGGTTGTGGAGCCGATATGTGTGTTCGGAAGACTGTTTAGGGGGTGGGGCGGAGGAGCAGGTGTGGGGAGGCGAAGTCTTCGGGTCCAGCTTGGCGCTGAGTGGTTACCGATTTAAAACACGACCAGCCATGGACAAAACTTGGATTTGCCAAAACAGGAATGGGACAAAACCAAATTAGATTTGTCTTGAGTGCATTATTGGACTGAAGCGGACAAACAGGATGTCTCCAACACAGGGCAGGTGGGAGTGGAAGAACCAGAACCACACACTTGGATGTACAGAGGTTATTCACTGCATACCTGAAAGAGAAAGGGGAGAGGCAGCAAAAGACAGAAGAACTTAATTTGCATTCATTTTTTAAATCACAAGTTAGATACAAAAAGATGCATAAAAAAACACAGCAAGATATAGCATAAAAACACAACACAATGTATCATAAGCGTTGGTTTACACTATTTCATTAGTTTAATATGTGCAAATATGTACCTATGAATATCTAATAACAGAACAGAAAACATGATTTAATTGAAACAACCCTCTCTCTTTTCCCCTGCAGTAGTATTTATAGACAGTGTCACACTCATCCACATGATGGCTGACTGGTTCATAAACAGAACACATGCTAAAGTGCAGATAATTATAGACTTCACTTTACACTGTGTTATCATTTTTTAGGCGTATAATCTAATACAATCCAATACAACAGCCCTGTAATAAATAATTTCTTTGAGAAGTTTATAATGTTCTGTCTTTGTTGACAATGTGTCAGAAAGATGTAAAATCTAATGTTATTTTTTGGGGCAATAATGGCAGTTATTTGTGGTATTGGATTGCATTAGACTGAACGGTGTTTCCGTCAACTAACAATTATTTTCATTACTGATTAATCTGCCAATGAGTTTTTTGATTAACATATTAATCATTAGTCTATAAAATGTCAAAACATTGTGAAAAAATGTCTAAGCAAATGCCGCCAGAAAACAGGCTTCTTTGGACATGCTGTTAATAACCGAAATTAGCTCTATGGCATTCATTTGTCTTAATAGTGATCGAGGAGCACCTGGCGCACCACAATTTCCTCGAGTCCAAGGCGACATTTTAAAATGTCTTGTTTTATATGATCAACAGTCTAAAACCCAAAGATATTCAGTTTGTGATGATATATGAAAAAAAGCAGCAAATCCTCTCATTTGAGAGCCTGGAACCAGAGAATGTTTGGCATTTTTTCACTATTTTTGCTTGAAAGACGATTAATCCATTATCAAAATAGGTACCAATTATTTTTCTGACGAACAACTAATCAATTAATCAGCCAATCACTTCAGCTTTACTGTCAACCTCATGAAGGGGTTGGACGAAATATTAGAAAAACCTCTCTATATAAATGCAGTCCAGTGCACCATCACCACGAACTACGGCCTCAAAATTACCATAGAATTGAATCAATGCCGCTTTGACACACTGACAACTGAAACTGAACATATCAGCTTCACAAAGATAATTATTGCACGGCTGTTGTATTGTACATGTGTCAGGTGCCCCTAATAAAAGTGTATTTTTGAATCTAATGGAATAGCACAGAGAGGATGCAATAAGAAGCAAGTGAATGTAGTCACCTAAAGCACACAAGCATCAAATGGATGCAGGGGTTTTAATGAAGCATATGATACAAGAGCAGTAAAAGATCATAAAGATACAGTACACAATACAGCTGTACCAAATCCTATTAGAATACTGGTATAATTGAGAGTTGTTTTTGGAGCCAAGTTTAGTGAGTAGCTGATTATTTAGCAGGACACTCTATATTAAACTATATGTGAGACTCAGCCATCAATGAAAAGAACAACCAATAAGCAAATTTGGCGAGCTACAGTGACAATGATACAAAAACTAAATAAATAAACAGATAAAGCTTATAGTTAGGGCTGGCTCAGGTGAGTCCTGAACCATCCCTTAGTTATGCTGCTAAATGCCTAGACTGCCAGGAGACTTCCCATGATGCACCTCTCTGCTCTCTCCTCCTCTCCATCTGTATGTATTCTTATCCCATTAATGCATGTTACTAACTCGACATCTTCTCTCTGCCGTAGTTTTGTGCTTTCTAGTCTCTCTCCTTTCTCCTTCTGTCGCTTTCAGCAGGTGTTTCTGCCTCCGGAGCTGCAGAGTCTAGATCTATGATTGCGGGCCTCCTGCTGCTCCCATGTTCCTGCTTGACAACTACTATTACAATTTTTATTAGTCTTATTACTGTTATTATTCCTATCATTGTTATTACTATTATTATTACTATTACCATTACATTATTCTCTCTCTCTCTCTCAATTCAATTCAATTGGGCTTTATTGGCATGGGAAACAGATGTTAACATTGCCAAAGCATGTGTGAAATAAAAACAGAAACTGAAAAAAATTGCTATTAGAATATATACAGATAAGATAATATAGTAATAATAACAATAATAATTAAAAATATTGACTTGCAGTGAAAATACAAAATACAAGTAAGTGAAAACTACATAAACATGGCAACATTTATTTTATTTTGTGTGTGGATATGTGTGTGTGTGTGGGTCTAAATCATTCACTGTACCTCAGGTTGTGGCATGTTGATACATATTGGGCAGCAAGATCTGCCCTGTCTCCTTCTCCTAGGAGTAAATTTAATTTTGAGAGGTCATTTAGCTCTTTGAAATCTGAGATTACAGAGTTGAACTTGTTAAACCTCACCTGTCGAAAAGTGACCACATATTCTGTTTTCTTTTGGTTGGTCTTCCTTTTTCGATTGCCAGTTTGTGGTCACTGAGCCTGTACTTGGTTAGGATCTGTCTCTGCTTTCTGTCTCTGACAGTAGAGAGATATTCTGCAAATTCATAATCTCCTTTTAGGGTCAGATAACATTCTGATCTACTTTTGGCTTTTAGTTTCTTCTTTCCAGTGTTCCAAATAGGTCTCTCTACATAATAATTTGGTTTACTCTGATTGGTGTTTGGAAAGCAGTGCTGTGAGACTGGTCAGAGTGTGTCTGAGAGGGGCAGTTAGTCTCAGCACCAACTGACATAGGGGACTCTTTTCTGGGCTCAGCTCTTGGGTTTGGAGGGCTTTGGAATGGAGGGTGTCTAGGGGGCTGGATTTAAGGTGATTAAACATTTTTAGCACAACGTTGATTATTAATGGGTATCTGCCTAATTCTGCTCTACATGCATTTGTTGGTGTTTTCTGTGTATGTGTAAAATGTGTGTGCATTTTCAATATCTTCAAGTTTCATGTGGGAATAATTTTGTTTTTTGTTCCTAATTTTACGTTTATATTTGTTAAAAATTTAATTGTACCTAGTGTGTAAGGCTGGGTTGTTTGGTTGGCAATGTTTTTCATTTGCTATTTTTCTCAGGTCTTTTCTGATGGTCTTGCATTCTTGATCAAACCATTCGTTGGCGTTTTACCTTTTAGCAGGCTTCCGTTTTTGTTTTATGGTAGAGACCGCCCACCCTGATTCTGGTTCTGCACGAGGTTTCTGCCTCTTAAAGGGGAGGTTTTTCCTTGCCACTGTTGCCAAAATGCTTGCTCTTGGTGGGAATAGTTGGGTCTCTGTAAATAATATTATAAAGAGTACGGTCTAGACCTGCTCTATATGAAAAGTGCAATGAGATAACTTCTGTTATGAATTGGCGCTATATAAATAAAAAAAATTAAATTAAAATAAAAAAAATTAAAAACACAGCTGTGGTTGCAATACACCTTTCGTTTCTCTACTTTCTGTATTCTCGTTACTACTTTCTATATACCATCTTTCTCTTGCCTGTATTTATCTACAGTCATCTCTCTATTTCCCTCCATCTTTGTTTTTCCACCGCAACCTCCTCTTAGACATATTGAGTCAGATCCCAGTGTCTTGTGAGAAGTAGAATTTAGGTCACACAGTTTCCATTATTTAGGACATCCAAATGCCCAAACACTGTTGCTAATGACAACAAACTATACAGTCACTGCAGAACATATGACTATAATGACATGTTTCTTCTTTAGGTCAGGGCCTGAGTATTTCTGATGACTGCAATAAAAAAAAAATAATAATAATTAAAAAAATTCTACGTGGTCTTTGCATTGTGCCTCCCCCCCATGAATTGGCGCTAAATAAATAAAATTGAATTGAATTAAGATTCCCGAGGTAGGCACCAGGCTGGAAAGTTAGAAACGAGATTTTTAGGGATTTGAAAATCTAATCTAACTGCAAAGTAAATTGTTTTCCTTCATAACCCCCCAAACCCTATTCAAAATCACAAGAGGGGACTAATAATTTGCACAAAAAATTTAAAAAAATAAAAGTATTTGCAGAACCACTTCAAAGCCAGTGCACTGAATGAATGACATCATTATAATTGCAGTAATGCTGATCAAACAGTTACAGTACCAGGATCTATTGTTATTGTTATGATCTATGTTATGGCCACAACATTCCCACCCTGTACTGTCCTCCAGCATGGCTCACAATGACAGGGTTGGGTTGAGTTTAGAGGAAGTGGAAGATTTCAATGGGCTGATGGATCCGTTGCTCAAGAACATAATAGTAACTGCAATTTCTCTCTTGGGGACAAGGTGTGGTTTTCTTGACATTCCAATTTAAAAAGTTGCCGTTTTCGCAGTGTTGGTTCAGTGCATGCAATTTGTTCAGCCCTTCAATTTTTTGGTACTTAGTCCAAAAAGGCACATGTTGTGTTCCTGACTTTTGTAACTTCTTTCTGAACTGGGATAGGGCATGGGAATGTGCACATCCAGACACAGACTACATTTAGCAGGTGATGTAAGGAGTAGGAAGAGCCACTTGAAACCAAATGAGCAGGGTTCAAGATGCTGTAGCAAGCATCCTCTCTCTGCTGATACTGAATCTATTCTACCTCCAAGGCAAGTGCAAAAAAATCAAAATCATGACTGATTCCTGTCTTCCATGCCTTGTGGTGAGTGCTAGGGTACAGTAAGCTTTTAGCTGTTTAATATTAATTAAAGTTTTGGGCTCTTATTGTTTTTTTAGGGGGAGTTTTAGACAATAATTAATAGGTCAAATCACAAGGAAAGTGATTACTTACACTACTTACAGTCCCAATTGTCCTTAATGACCCCCCAAAAATACAGTATGTCTATTAGTGTAAAGACAAAGAGTATTCATTCTTAGTCCAGTGTCTAGGAGAAGACAATGATGTATCCCTCCCACAGATGCTTTCTCAATACATTCTGTTAATCAGTTACTCCTGACTGTGGACTATAACAATATGGACATTACAACACAGACCACAAATATTCACTCTCAGCACCTAAAGGAAACAAGAGCTGCACCACCCAAACCTCTCTCAGTAACAACACTAAAAACTCTTTCCATCCACAGCTAACATCAACCCAAAGAAGACTGAGTCAAGCCCAGCTCAGTGTTTTGGTGTTGCAACTTGACCTCCTTAAGACCTTTAGATCATAAGACTGTGTCATCTATCTTAAACTGTAGATACACCCAAACAACATACACCAGGCGCCTAAAACAGGCCAATATCCATTTTCAAATGTATTTTCAAGCCCTGCAGTGTATTTTGAATGGGTTTCGGGGCTCCAGACTGCGACCACCTATTTGTATTTTCCAACCATTTTTGGAGACAGTGCTACTAAATTAAACTAAAACTAGGAGCACCAGTGCGACTTGCAAATATTCCCCCATTTTTGTTCGTTTTTTTTTTTTTTTAATCATCATCGTATATCATGTGAAACACCAGAATTGGTGTGTGTTTGTGTGAGCGTGTATTTCTCATGTTGTGTGTGCGTGTGTGTGTGTGTGTGTGTGCACGCGTGTGTGTGTGTCTGGTCCGTAAGTGCTCTTGCTTGGCCCTTTGGTGACAATGAAATGAACTATCGATTCATTTTTCAAAAGAAAAGATCATTCAGACCCTCCTATAGTCAGACTGGCAATCGAGACCACCGGGAGAAATCCCAGTGGGCCTGTCACTCTGTGGACCGCTTGAGCAACCCATTATACAAAACAAGCGCGAGAGAGACGCGTCGTCGGCCAACTTCGATTGTGCACCAGCCCACCTCCTCCTCAAGATCCTCAATACCAGTTCAACTGTAAGTCAAGGCTTTCCAGCTGAAGCCATAAGACAGAAGACAATAGGGGTAAGATAAGCAAAGTTTGGGTTTGGCTAGCTGGCTATTTAGCTCTATTGGGTGCCTTTTTTGAAACATGTTCAACTTTTCATAAAGTCGATGCGCTTGTCAATGACACTTTTCGTGAACCAACCAACCAATCACAGCCTGGATGGGGCAGGACATTATAAAGAGGTTGACGTGCTACAGCAAACTTTTCAAAATGTTGAACTCATTGTTATGCATGAATGGTTATGGTTATTGACAAGTCAGTACTTGAATAACCACCCATGTAGACCATTTGTCTTGCACAACTGCTGTATTGTCCAACTGGAATTAATACTAGTAGGCTATATAGTATACTATTATATAATGAATAATGAATATACTAACATCATAAAATTAATATAATACTGAAATTCTACTATTATATTAACATTATACTATTCATTTAATGTTATGATATTCTACTAATACTCATCCAGGTTGTGGATAGGGCATCTGCAGTGGACAATAGATTTAGCCAAAACCAGGATGCCAGTATGCCAATATGTGCTCCTTCTAGCCAGCCACCTTCCCCTTGTTATATTTGACATCTATTTTACTAAGTTGTAAGTTATTATAAATATTGTTCAGTAATCTTGTTTAGGCTACATAAAGTATGGCATGTGTTGTGTGGGTGTTGGTGTATCGCCGGGTTATATTTGTTACCAAAGCATTTATCAGTAATACAGTTAAGATGGAAAAAATATTAATGTGTTGCAATGCATGTCAATTTAAGTGGTGCTCCTAAATTTTGTGCTGGCGCTCTTAAAATTTTCAATAGGGAGCATCAGTGCTACTAGTGGAAAAAGTTAGTCTGGAGCCCTGGGTTTTTCCAGGGCCACAGGACCATGAAACATAACTGATGCATTAAGACCAATCCACTTAAGTGAGGTTCAGCTGAAAATACAAACTCTAGTGGAATTATATATTTATATCACTACGTAACCAATGATGCATGAATGCCGACATCTGTTGCAATGTCATGACATTGTCAATACATCAATTCACAAAACATGCCTCTGCAGCACTTTAAAGCAGCTGAGGGCTGAGGTTTGTCCTTGCTAGAAGGGGTTTCCTTACTTTCAATGGCTGATAATTTAGAGTACATTGACTTGGAGTAGTGCTGGTTTCGAGCACTTTAATGTGTGTGTGTCCTGGCTAATGGAATATAGAAAGACATGCTGATGGATAACCGTTCACAGTGGTCATCTGTCCGTGAGCAGGAGAGTGTACCCACATGCTGTGACTGACTGAAGCTGGAGCTGTAACACAGGAAACACTGTGTACACCATAAACTACTTCCTCTGAATGTTCCTCTGAAGCTCAAATCAGCTGCAAGACATATTATAGAAACTGTTTCTGTTTGCCCTGAGAAACAGGTCAGAGCCTTAGTGACAGATGGGCGACAGGGGTTCAATATTCCCGCTCAGTCATTAGAAACTAACATATGTTGGCTGTAAACTCCATAACATGCTGAGAAGACCAACGCAAATATCCTGCCATAAAATCACCAGTTATTAGACGCTGACAGAAACCAGGAGAGCAGAGTAAACATTGGTTGCTACTGGTAACTGCAATGTCAACATTATCCTTTGTACAGAAACAACTTAATTATAGAGTCACCATGCATAAAACAGCATAAAAGCACAGAGGTTCAGGTACTGTTTGATTAAATGTTCCAGGTGGAAAAGTTTTTATTCTCTGTCTGAACCTAATTGGTCTTGACCTGACCTGATGTGCTCAGCCTGGGCTCAAATTTCTCTTTAATTCCCTAGGTTGATTGGGTTTCATTTTATCCCCATTCCTTTCCCTCCCATCAGACTATGTGAAAGTCCCTCAGTCTTACCAGCACCTTCTGTCAGCTTGCCCTAGGTCTTAACAAAGCAAAATATTGGGTGCAGATTAAAATGTCTAGTATTTATAGTATTTGCATAAAAAACATTCATTGTTCAGCATAACTTGCAGTAAAACGTACCTGTTAAGTGAGATCACACAACTGTTTTTGTGGATTTAAGAATGCAACTGTTCTCAAAACTCAACAGAAATTCAAACTTCCAACACAATGTTTAAGTGAGGCTGTAAATGAAGGTCAGTCCAGGCTGCAGCCCTTCCTGTCAGCCACTTTATGATCAATGGATCCAATCAATGCTCCAATATCCTCTGTTTGATCAATAACAGAGCAAAAGAGATGGAACTTACAAACGAAACTGATAATACAGAGGTGATAAAAGTACTGAATTGATTAACCTTAAATTTGAACTTGAAAAATACATGATTTAATTAAAAAAAAAAATGTTTGCATTGAAAAGTTTCAGAACAAGTATTAAATAAGAAATAGGCTTGAATTGATAAACTTCTTCATTACTCATCACAACTCTGTTCACCATGATATATTTAAATCATGATTTTTATTATTTAGGTTTGCACTGGCCAATGTGTGAAACTTAAGCAACACCCAGCAATACTTATCGCAGCTTTCTGATTTCAAGTAACATACCTCTGTGCAGAAGAATTTAGCTTAGAAAAACTTGCTGTGGCAGAGACTTTGCTTGGTGTTAATGTTATGCATCACTATCACTTTGCCTGGCTTCATACATACATCACTTTTAACATTCAACTTACGTTAACTGTTTCCAACAGTACATCACTTTTTTTCCTAACTGATGATCTACACTTAATTTAGTCTTCTGTTCACAGAGCTCCACACAAACGTTTGTTTCACAATACCCGTGGGGGACAGTCATTGACATAATGCCTTCCCTAGCCCCTTACCATAACCTTAACCATCACAACTAAATGCACTAACCTTAACCTAATTGTAACCTGAACCCTAAAACCTCTTTTTGAGTCTTAACCCTCAAAAAGCAGTCTCTACCCATGGGGACCTCAATTTTTGTCCCCATGTGTTAGTGTGCATTCAGGTTAAAGTACCCACCGGGATATAAGAACATGAAACACACACACACACACACACACACACACACACTTTCCTTTCCTCTTTACAACTCAGATCTACCGAATAACAAATGTGGCAAATGAGTTTGATTGATCTCTCTCAATTTTGGGCTCAATTGGGCTTTATTGGCATGGGAGACAGATGTTAACATTGCCAAATCATGTGTAAAATAAAACAAACAAAAGAATTGTGATATTAAAATATATACAGATAATTAAGACAGGATAATAATAAATTGTAGACTTGCAGTGCAGGGTCTTCTACTGGCTTTGTTGAAGGTCTGACCGAATGGTACATCACTTTCACAGCAATTAATTGAGTGATCCAAATTTCTCACCTTTCAAGATAAATGGAGGCAAAGCACCACCCGCACAGAACAACCGGTGCCCAAAGAACAATTTTTAAAAAACAATTGCAAAGAAAATGTTATCATTGTAAACAAGTATTACTGGTGTATCTGATACAAAGTAAACTACGGCAAAGTCTGCCTGCTCAGTTCAACTTTCAAAATCAAAAGTTATAGAACGCACTTGCTCTGTCTCGTCGAGCTAACTGCATCCCTAAAGCGTGTTTGAATACTTGTGGAATCAGTGACCTGATTGGCTGATGGTGAGCGGAGTAGGTTTTAGACAAAAGGAACAGGCATAAAGGAGAAAATCTCTTCTGTCCCTAGGATGTCTATTCCCTGCATCTGTCTCTGACATACTAGTATGCTGTGTGCATACTAATGCACACGGCAACAAGTTCTTTGTTTTCCTACAGACGCAAATCTAGCAGGCTTGTTGTCAGTCTACAGAGATCTGATACCATTATTAACAGAGACACACTCTCACTTTAACTGTCTTCACAGGAAGGAGAGACAAAGAGAGAAGTTACAGTGAGATGAGAAGAAGGAAGCTGGATTTTAAAGACCAACAAGTCACAAGATCAGTCAAAGGAAGTTGAGACATCCTTTCCGAAGTCCTTTAAATCCCTTAATGTAATGTCAGAACACATCCTGGCTGAAGAGTGTTGTGCTGGTGAAAAAACGCATCTACTTTGTTCTTCAAGAGCAAAGCAGAGTGGGAAAGGGCTGATGGATGTTCATGACTGTAAGTATGACAGTACAGCCTGCTCGAAAGCTTTGCTGTAGAGACTGTCCCAGCTTTCGTATCACACTGAGCAGAAAGGAAGAGATCACATCCAGGAAGAAGACAGATAAAAAGGAGGATGGAGGAAGAGAGAGAGAGATAGAATGATGAGAGAGGTGGAGGGAAGAAAGAGATGAAAGAGGAGACAGAGATAGAGGGAGAGATGGAGGAAAAGACAGCGAGGCAGATAACTGGAGCAGGAACAAGGGCTGTCATTTACAGTTTTTAGTCTACAAGACAACAGGGAGACAGAGAAAAGCCAAAAAAACATAGCAGAGAGCATAGACTCTTTAGTTACGGCTCAGAAAGCCATACAAGGTGTGAGGCTGTTGCTAAATCTCTCAGCATTCAGGCCTGTTGATTTTATCAAACATGCAGCCTGGCAAGGAGACACTGGTACAGAGTATACACAGACACACTTCAGCATGATTCACTATAACCTCCTGTCCATATGCTTTGCACAGACAGCTGCATCACTTCAACTCAGTTCAGTGAACTGGAACGCTGACACTAAAAATAACTCGTCATTTTTTTCCGTAAATTTACAGGCTTTTTTTTCCAATTTTCAGTATCACGTCATGCATAACACACATAACTGCCATCACTCTGAACTAAGTACGTCGCTATTCTTTTACGACCGTATCAAATAGTTAAAAACTATTTTGAAGCCTCACCAGATCAATTTAGAATGAACTGTGTAACAGAGGTGACAACATCTCAGTCCACTCCCAGTATCAGTCATGATCAGCCAAACAACAGTCAACCAAAGGCAACCGAATCTCCTCACTCCTCAAACGGTGTTAACTGAACACACTCTCACTCTCTCACACACACACACACACACACACTCACTCCAGCCCTTCTCTCTTGCAGTTTGTATTGTGCTGGATTTTATTGTCTTTCCATCTGATTTTTTTAAGTCTCTAGCACACTTACATGAAAGTCTGTGTGCTGGCAGAGTAGAACATACCACTCACTGTCGTCACTTTATCAATTTTTCTTTTTTGTAGAATGTCATACCAAAATAAATGAATGCATAATGTTCAGTGCTTGAGAAGGAGACTCATTATTGAAAGTGGATGGTAGGGTTACAAAATATTGATAGCACACTGATGTCTGAGTGCATTACCATATGCTACAAGCCTTTGTATGTGTGTGTGTGTTTGTGTGTGGAGTGAGACAGAGCGGTCAGATAAGAACACGAACACACACACACACACACACACACACACACACACACACACACACACACACACACACAGCCCATCTGTCAGTCCCTCTTATCTTTCACACATGTGATCTATTGTTCAGGTCCAGCTTCTGCTTGTGTGAACGTTCTCACTCTCTGTGTTAACAGTGAGGCCTGCTGTGTGTCCGAGCAGTGAGACGGCACACAGGCCTACCACAGCTCATGTGCTGTTAGTTGGCAAAACCAACTGGAACCTTATTTAGCTTCTCGGGACTGGCTGAGAAACCCTCCTCCTCAGCAGAGTCGCTGAAGTAAAATAAAAATCACTGACCCCTCAGTACCTTTCAGACTGAAGGTACGATATTGTGTTGCAGCCTCTTCAACACAATCAGTGCAGCTTCACAGGCTTTCTTTAACTGGCCTATCTCAATTTCCTTCTTTGCGATTGGTTTGTAAAAGGAAATCTCAATACACAAAATCTATTTCAATATTAGTTTTATTGAAGGAAATCAATAAGGGATCATGAGTTTACCTTGAATTCACATTATAATGACATTTAATGAAAACAAAATAAGTAATTGGCTTACAAATCCTTTAAAAGAATCAGACCCATATAGGTAATGATCCCACTTACTGACCAGTAATAAATATCACTTGACATTAAGGGCAAAGGTTTGTTCACAGTCTTTGAGCGGTAGCTGTGATAATCAGCCAGCCTGCTTATGGAGACTAAGAGGACTTCAGTCACGTTTAATGAGTGGAGGCAGATTCTCCGTTATAGGATTAGGCCCACCTAAATCTGAAATCAATCTTATTAAATGCGCCCCCAGCCGCCGTGACAAACTCTCTCTACAGTTTCACTTCAGAGTCAGACAAAGTGTGGGCAGAAAACCCTGCTAACTTCGATCATTCAAAACCACACGGGCCATCTATTACACAGCCGAGCAGATGAATGCAACAAGGAAAAGATGAGTTTTACTGATGGAGGTTTAAAAAAATTCCATATATAAAGTTAAATAGTACAACCCGTCCTGAGTAGCAGTCGGTCTGCAAGTCAGCAGACCGTGTGGCACTGTGCACCTGCTCCAGTTATCACCATAGGATCATCAAGCTTTAAATCTGAGACGTTCACAAACTCACAGAAAACTTCTTACCGCTTTAGTAGATCGCGCAGACTTCCCTGAAGAGGTACAATAATTCCGCTTTCTCTGTTTGGCGACTGTTCAGCGCGACCCTGCTCACTATCTGACGATGTGGTTGAGCCAAAATGTTACGATACGACCCGTTGTTTTGTGTCAAAGTCTGTTTCCCCCTGAACCTTATTCCAGCCCAACAAACGTCTTCTGAGATGCTCGACCTGACCTTAGCTAACTCCTAACCAGTTATCTCTGCTACACCTAACCATAACCTAACCTAAGCCCTAACCCCAACCGCTACAGGAAACACTATCTGAAGGGGGAACAGAATTCGACACAACACCGGGGTCAGACTATCAAGTCACAATCAGGCGAAAAACAAGCCAAGTGAACGGACGAATACAGAAGATGTCATTCAGAGTGAGCCCTGTGCCTGTTCACAAAACTTCAGCAGCTTTTTCCCCCCTTCCTTTGCAGGGTTGACTGAGTCGCTTGATAGAAACAAAGCTGCCGAGCAGAGCTGAGTCAAAGCAAAAAAAAAGTGGAGTTACATCCGGTGTGCGTGATTTCAAAATAAACTGCATAAATATTACATTTCGTTTCAAAATATCAGACTTCATTTAACTTCTTTTAGTGGTCTGTTTTGCTTACAACCCATGTTTTAGGTTATGACCTTAGACTGTATGGTTATGACACTTCATTAAATGAATGCCCTAAAAGATAGAAATGAAAGAAAACTATTCACCTTACATAAACCACACCACAGTGTCATGCTGAGGCTGTCAGCCTAAACGAGGCATTTTTCTTAGAAACAACAATTTATTAATTGTAAATGTTAAAGCTTTTTAATCATTGTAGATACAATACGTGTTTCATTCAATCATTTACGCGCGTGTGCGCATACACACACATTTGCTGAGCTTGTTGATAAGCAGTAGAAAGTCCTTTTGAACATAAAAGAAACAGGGTAGTTTGTCATTATGGAAATGTAATTATTTACATAGAATATTTTTAAACTAAAAACTTTCACTAACACCAATCCAAAGCAAAGTACATTACATTCATTTATGTATTTACAATGTTGTGAGAAGCAAATGTGGTGGAAAACATTTTTTTAATTGAATTTATTTCTTGCTTTTATTTTGTAGAATAAAATGCGTCCACGGGAAAGGGTACTCTTAGCAATTTTATGTAACCTTACAGGTTAGGAATTTTAAATTCTGTGCGCTGAGAGGATTTCCACTGTCCCCTGCTGTTCATTCTTTCTCCATCTATATGCAGTGACCCAACATTTAGACTGTCTTAAAGTATTCTTAACCCTATTTCACCTGGCTTATTTTTACTTTACTTAATTAGTTTAACGTTTTCTGTTTTCTACATGATTATGTGAAGGATTTTTTTCTACAATTAGCACAAAAATGGCAACACTTCCACGTTAACAACATTATGAATTGCTTGTTTGGAAAAAAGACTAACGGATCCTGAAAGAAAATTGTATTTTATAGTGGATTATAATAGAAAACTCTGACTTTACCACTTTTAGGTCATTGAACGCGCACATGATTACAAAATTTGTAAAACAGACTGCATAAAATCCATTCAGGAGTGTCACGGGTGCCAATTGTGTCCTGCTGCCGGTTTCATTCAATGAATGACGTCATTGTACTCTCAGATTGTGTGTGTGTGTGTGTGTGTGTGTGTGTGTGTGTGTGTGTGTGTGTGAGAGAGAGAGAGAAAAGAGAGAGAGAGATGAGGGGGGCTTTTATGGTTAAATATTGAGCAATAGGCCCTATAACATACATACTATACAGTGGCGACACGTGGGTTTTGGCTGTGGCTGTGCACACTGGCTGTGGTACAAAAGATGTAACTTTATTAACGTTACGTTACGTTTTTACGAAAAAAGAAATAGGCTAAATAAAATCAGATTCAGAATCCGATAGACCTAGCTGTGGGTTGGAGAATTTGTATGTTTTCTAAATTGTCGGATTTGCAAAACTAGATTTGTGTAATATACTTTTTTAAAAATATCATACAGTCATTTTGATGGTGATTCCGTGCGCTCACCCGTGCGCCGTCTGTTGTGTGGAGTCTTGTATCCTAGCAACGCAGGAATATGCCATTTGGAGTTGGTCAAGTTAAAACCAATAAAACTTTCACAATAAACCAACGGTTTTCTTGAATCGAGTACATGTTGTACTATTTTATACAGACAAATACACTTCTTTATGTATATGTAATGACTCTGGTGAATATATTTCGCTTTCCTTTTATCTGAAGAACTCCAAACTTCCCTCTTCCAGTTGGAATTACGTGGCCCATGACTCTTCCGCTAACAAACAGCGGGTTGTTGAAGAGATAAGTTCCAAGGTAATTTGATAGTAAACTAAGTCTTTGTGTTTGTGCATAGTTGTATGCAGTTTTCATGTTATTACGCTACTTTTAAGGTGTTGAAGTTAACTTCTGTCTATGTGATAGACGATAACGTTAGCGGTTGCCAGACCACATAACAAACATAACGTTACAAGCCAACCGTTAGCATCTAAATTGACTGTTTAAGTTAACGCTAAATATGTTATTCACCATATAAAAGTTAACTGTCTACTTCAGATATGCCCATTTAATATATCTACATTTGCCAAATTATAGAGTCTTATTTGGCTGGCAGAAAGGTTTTTTTTTTGACAATTTCCTCTCAAATCAAGCCGCAAGAGTGAAACAGGTGTCTGTGTTCTGCAGCTAATTAGCCTTATTTGTAATCAGCTGGTAAATTTTACAGGCAGCCTTTTATATATATATATATATATATATATATATATATATATATATATATATATATATATATATATATATTAGTTTGAGCCTTGTTAAAATAAATTCATGACAAATGCAGTCCAGTTATTTTTCATAAAGAGTGATGTTGGTCAATGTCAAACCATATAAACAACAACCTGATTAGGTTTCACTTTATGGCAATATAATAGTTGTATGGACTATAATTATTAACAATATATTTCGAATGTCATGTTTCTTCTGTTGAAGTGGATAACATTACAGCAAATGCAATTTGGTTTGGTGTCTGATATTTCTCTGCTTCTTTTCCTCATTGATGACAAACACTTTTTTTTTTAGCTCAGCTTCCTAAAATTTCTAATGATTATAACTTTAGGCCTCTTATTTCTTTTCCATAGTGGATGGAGAACTTCATCTTGTATGAGGAGCTTGGGACAGGCAGCAGCTCTGTTGTCTATAAAGGAAGAAGGAAGGGCCATCTCAACTATGTAGCCATCATCTGCGCTGACAAAGCCAAGAGACCTAAGATCACTAACCATGTAGGATAGTGCTTTAAATTATCTAGACTTACTAAGACATCTGTTACATTTACAGGTTTTTCTAAATTAATATTGTTTTATGCATCATGCAGAGGCCTGAAATCATCAACTATGAAATAATGGTTTAAAAAACCTTCGACGTCAGAGTTTGGGCCCTGTGTTTATTTCCAATTTAATGAGTTTCCCAAATTTCTGTAAGTCCTGAGATCACAGGATACTGCATGTGAATTCTTTTTAGGGTGAATTTTGCATTTGAGCCTTGCAATGACGAATAACTACTGTACACATTTAATGATGTCTTGCTTCTGTCCCGTGTTAGGTACGTCTCAGCCATGATCTGGATCATCCGAACATAGTATGCTTCTATGAATGGTATGAGACAAGTAACCACCTCTGGTTGGTCGTGGAGCTCTGCACAGGTCAGTAATTATTTCTGGCACTCCTGATAAGCAGTCATGCACCATTATTAGTAATAATTTACTGGGGTTTTTTTTTTTGCCATCAAAGGATGTGGAGTGAGAAATGCATCTTATAGCAGCTTAAAACTGACAAGATTTCACAAATAGTAAATACCCTTATATTGTGGTTTATTTGATTAATGACAGATATTCACTTTCAAGTAAAGATTGTAAACGGGCATGTTTTCTATGCAGAATGAATTGTTGTTTTTTACAACAATGCAACAGGTTTCAGTCTCTAAGTTTCTTTGTCTCTTTCATGCTTGCTCCCTTGTCTCTTTTTTTCAGGTGGTTCCCTGGAGTCTGTAATTGGCCATGATGGATGTCTGTCGGAAGATGTGGTGAGGCGGTTTGGATGGGACTTGGTCAAAGGACTGAAACACATTCATGAATCTGGAATCATTTTCTCTGACTTGACCCCTGCTAAGGTTTGCCTCTGTATTCGTGTGTGTAGGACTAACAGTATAACAGCAAAATTATAATCATATAAATAGTAATACAGTAACTGTATGTGCTTTTGTTGCCTATAGATCCTACTGGATGGTAGTGGCATTCTGAAGTTTGGTAACTTCTGTCTGTCCAAGGCAGAGGGAGAGACACTGAATGATTTCTTTACCTTGCTCTCTATATCTGAGGAGGCAGGGGAAGGAGATAAAATGAAGAATTTGGACAATATGAGGAAAAAATTACAAGGTCAGAATACTATTTAATCATGTTGGTACTATATACATTGCATTGTTGATTGATGTAGAAGATAACCAGTAGATTATCCAAGAGTACCATTTTTATGATGGATCCAATTGAATTGGGACACATTTTATATGCTTGGGAAAACTCATGGGCAGCTGGGGAACATTTGAATATGCAGGGATTTATGTGACAGGCAGGGTGGAAAAGAATGCAGAGGAATACCAGTGGCCAGCTGACGAATGGCTGGGTGTGCAACAACAGGGGACATATTTTCATGATGAGGATGCCTGTCTTCTTTTACTGTTTTTGTCTTTCAATAATTGTATGTGTATGTATGTATATTTTCAGGTTCTCCAACTTACAGCGCTCCAGAGGTTTTGCAGGGATCAGAAACCAATATGAGCTCTGATCTCTGGGCTATAGGTTGCATACTCTACTATATGTACACTGGTAACCACATGCACATGCGCACACACATTCACATATGCACATACACTGACATGTGCATACACTGAATATGACTAAGTACACTTGAGTATGAATGAATTTAACAAAGTTTTTTTTTTTCCAATGCTTTTCTCTATTGTACTATTGTTCCTGTAATTCATGATAATTATGAAGTTGCTACTGATGAAGAATTGGATTGGAAAAAAAAATATTAAGGAACAGAAAAACTGAACTGCAAAATAGTACTGTGAAATAGTACAGCAGTTAATAGGCTATAAGATACGAACACTGACCTCAATCTACAGTATTATACTATACTATACTATACTGCACTGTATTGTAAACCTAAACCCAAACTGTTTTTGTGTCCCAGGCAAACCTCCATTCTATTCAGATAGCTGCACTGAACTGACAGAGATGATTTTACATCAGGAACCACCACCTCCCAGACAGACAGGTAATACACACTCTCTCACATACACATACAAATGCTTGCACACAGACACACACTCACACACAGATGTGATGTTTGACATAATATTTTTGTTGCTGTTTAACAAAACAAATGTTAGCAGCTGCATGATGCCTTGTTTAGGGTCACTTTGCCTTGCATGTTGCTGTTATACACTACTTGTTTATGTTTGTTTGTTTGATTAATGAAGGTATATTCTGTGTTGTTTGTTACAGTGTTTTCAGCCAGTCCTCCCAGTGAGGACTTCCAGAATCTTCTGAAGGGCTTGCTCAACAAAAACCCAGATAAGAGGTCAGGTTCATAGACACACACACACACATCTAGTTCTGGACTCAAATAAAAAACGGACAGCTAGAGAGTTTCTAAGACAGTGCAACTTCAACATTGGATTATTTCAGACTGCTACTTTTTCTTGAATGTTGAGCTCAGTGTCATGTTTCTGTGTCCTAGTGTTTAGTTTTGTTGTTTTTTGTTCTTTAGGATGGACTGGCCAGAGTTGCTGGACCACCCTTTCTGGACACAAGTACTAAAGGAGGAAGAGAGAAAAGAGGAAGAGGAGGGCGAACAAGGGGATCAGGAGGAAACAAATGGCTGTGAGGGGGTTGGTTCATCTAGCTTGAGGTGTGTTGATATATTATTATATATTATCTCTTGATTTTACAGCTCTCACAGCATTGTACAGGCATTTTGTTACAGCCATTTGACTGCATACAGATTTGCTTTGTGAAAGAGTAATAATATGCACTTTTAATGGAAGATGTAGATGGCAAAATGTTGTTCAAGCCCAGTCTAGCCTCTTTTAATGCACTGGGAGAAGCCAAAATTTTGAAACACCGTCCAATATGATGCAATACCATTTAGCAGCACAACAAACAGTCTGCAGAATTACCATAAAGTTTAATCACAACAGTTCATATGCATAATTTTTTTATTTCTTCCCTTAGTTGAATCGTTTGTATTGGTTTGTGTTTTTTCAATACCTCCGCAGACACACAAGGATCCCTGACCCTTTCCCTCCAGGACAGGCAGCTGAGCTTTCAAACATCCACTCGGCAATCACCCAGCCAGCCCATAGGATTTCTAAGAAAATAATCTCATCACAGATGACAACTGCAACAACTGACAGGCCATCTGACAGAAGGACTGATTGCCAACGAGCTGTCAGACACACAACCTGTGGAGCCTTCAGGAACAGCCAAGGCTTGGATAGGGAGGTGGGAAAGGAGAGAGGAGGAGAGGGGGAGGCAAAGACAGAAGATGAACCCAAGCTAACTGGGGCCCAGCAGATATGCCACACACTGCAGCCCAATAAGTCATTCACACTAGGTAACACATTCACTGATGTCTGTGCTTGGTTATGTTTATGTGTTTTAAGTTAGACATGGGGCCACAACAGGTCATGTAATTTTGAACTATAATATACCAGTTTATACCACTATCATCATACCCCTAAGCTAGGCTGTTTCTCAGCAATAGCACTAAGAACTTGATATTTTTGGTAGGATAGGGACAATAGGCACAATCAGCAAACTTTTCTTGCATAAGCAAATAATATTTAGTGAAGTTTTCATTCCTTTAATACCTTATTTTTCTCTGTTTTGTTTGACCATAACAGTTGTATGAACATGGCTGTAGTAATCTGGTTTTCTAGATAAGCCCATTTTGGTCCTATTGTCCTATTGTTTTCCCCCTCAACTGCAAACATTTGGATTTTTCACTGTTTGCTGTAGTTGCTATTGTGCTAATTTCATCCTTGATTAAAATGTGTGCTCCATCTTTCACCTGTGTGGCCTTGACTAGTCATATGTCTCAGACATATGTGTCATAATGTACCCTCAAAAATCTGATTTAGTATCTTGTGTGCTTGTTCCTCCCAGATAACGTATCAGAGTTCAGGCCAAAGAGTGGTGTGGATGAGGACAACACTGAGGCCATTTTTCTGCTCAGGTAATCAGTTCAGTCTATCTGCTACCTGTCCACCTGTTTTGCCAGGGTCATAGGGTACCTGTTTTACCCAGTAAGCTAATTGATGGCCTCACTAGTTTCTTCTTTCCGAAGAAGAATGTGAATCTTAAAATATTTTAAGTTGGTGTAGTCCCTCATTCGTCCAGGAGTGTTCTATCGTAGAAAAGGTTTCAGTCGTAGTCATCTGGACACTGTGTCCAGATGACTACGACTGAAACCTTTTCTACAATATTTTAAGTTATACTCCATCCAAACTCTTTTCTTGGACACACACATCTACAAATACTTACACATCTATCCTCAGCAATACTGTGCTCTATCAATTAAGCTACAGGGGATCGGCCTCATGTACATATATCCAACTGCTAGCCATAAGTAGCTAACAGTATATTTTAATATTCTGTTTCTGTTGTTCTTCTAGCTCCCGTGCCAACTCAAGGAGAAGCTGCAGTATCTCAGACTCTCCAAACCAGACCCCTGCACCTCAGGTTATTGCCACCATATACTCTGAAATCTGTAAGAACATGTACACAGCAGAGAGGAGTGGTTAATGCCTATACACAGTGTGTATATATATATATATATATATATATGCATCCGGAAAGTATTCACAGCGCTTCACTTTTTCCACATTTTGTTATGTTACAGCCTTATTCCAAAACAGATTAAATTCATTATTTTCCTCTATTTCCACTATTTTCCAAATTTATTAAAAATAAAAAACAAAACAAATCACATGTACATAAGTATTCACGGCCTTTGCCATGTCACTCAAAATTGAGTATGGTAGAGTGGCCAGACGGAGGCCACTTCTCAGTAAAAGGCACATGACAGCCCGCCTGGATTTTGCCAAAAGGCACCTGAAGGACTCTCAGAACATGAGAAACAAAATTCTCTCTGGCCTGAATGGCAAGCAGCATGTCTGGAGGACACCAGGCACCGCTCATCACCTGGCCAATACCATCCCTACAGTGAAGCATGGTGGCGGCAGCATCATGTTGTGGGGATGTCTTTCAGCGACAGGAACTGGGAGACTAGTCAGGATCGGGGGAAAGATGAATGCAGCAATGTACAGAGACATCCTTGATGAAAACCTGGCTACGGGACAACTCTGTGAATGTCCTTGAGTGGCCTAGACTTGAACCTTACTGAACAACTCTGGAGAGATCTGAAAATGGCTGTGCACCGACGCTCCCCATCCAGCCTGATGGAGCTTGAGAGGTCCTGCAAAGAAGAATGGGAGAAACTGCCCAAAAATAGGTGTCCCAAGCTGCTAGCGTCATATACTCAAAAAGACTTGAGGCTGTAATTGGTGCCAAAGGTGCTTCAACAACGTATTGAGCAAAGGCTGTGAATACTTATGTACATGTGATTTGTTTCGTTTTTTCAAACAAACTTCTTTCATGTTGTCATTATGGGGTATTGTTTGTAGAATTTTGAGGAAAATAATGAATTTAATCCGTTTTGGAATAAGGCTGTAACATAACAAAATGTGTGAAAAGTGAAGCGCTGTGAATACTGTCCAGATGCACTGTAATAACATGAGTAACTGGTAAATTGGCAACAGAGTTACCGTGCCTAAACCCAATCACACTACTGCTATTTTCTTCCTACTAAAGACAAAGATATATTCACTTATAGGTCTGACATTAAAGGTATGCTATTCTTAGTAAATACTTCACTCCTCTTCTGCTGAAGTTGACTCTTCTCTCTTCCCTTTCCCTTCCTCCTAGGCCAATACTGCTACTGACATCACATCCTGTGTGAAGGCTCTTCTTCATACCGACTCTGATCTGACTGTCACCCCAATCATGGACAACCCCAAGGTTAGAGTGCAATATTATCGGACACAGGCTATTTCAAATACATCTATTTGACTTTTAATAATCTTCAGTAGTACGTATCCATGTGAAGAGCCTTTCCTGCTGTTCATGTTTTATTATAACCTCACAGAATTAAATTCTATAAGCTAAACAATATTAAACAACAATGTTGCTGAAAATGGAATTTCAAAGTTGTATGTTCATTTTTCACTGGAAGGAAAATGCTTGTATACTGAATTTAATGAAACATTGTTACTAGGACGTAAGGAAGATGGCTACATGGGAAGTGTAATATGAAGAGCAGACAGCTCATACTGAGGCTCACTGTGGTGTTCTCTTTGTATTTACCAGATACTTAAGAGTCCTCCTGTGCGATTTGATCCCAAAACCCTTTGTGTACCAGCATATTCAGGTACTGTGTTACAATCTTTTTTCAAGACAATATCAAGTGAGATTTTATTAGTGTCCTGCAGAATGTACAGAGGATCTATGGAGTGGTCATTGACCCCAATGTGTCTTGATGATGACTTTTTCTCTTCTCCTCTCTGCCAGTTGAGAAGCTGCAGTCCATGAGTGATGCAGAGTGGACTGTCTTCCTCTTACAGCTCCATTCATCTTTTGAAGAACAGAACCTCTCTGCTGCTCCTCCTTCCTCCACAGCCACTCGCTCCAGACTCAACCTGCTGTGCTACCTCTGCTGTGTGGTTGGACATAAAGTTATTGCTAACAGGCTGATTAACTCATCACTGGTAGGAAAACGTGTATTTACTTAGGATCCCTGTTGAAACATTGTTGCATCACTAGTGGCTAGGTTTAGCGAGATAATTTTGCAGTTTGAGGGAATATTGTAGACCTCAACTCTGCATGGCAGTGTGGGAGTCTTTGCTCTCATCTGAGTGAAATTAAAAACCTAGTTTTCAGTTTTATCAATTTTTGTTTTCCTCTGTCCTTGTGACACATTTGTCAGCCATGTTTTCACCTGTCAGCAAAAAGCTTTACCAGGAAAATGTAACAGGCATGAGATTCTTGATATTGCTCCCAGCTAGTCATTAGTCAAGTGGGAGTCATTAGTGCAGTGACAAGGACATAATCCCATAGAATTAGATTAGATAACTAGTATTAGTCAGGGCAAAAAAAACCCTTATCTTTCATCTGACTTTGAACATGAAATACCTGAGAACATGTATACAAACACAAGAAAAACACACAAGAAAAATATGACTACTTTCAAGATATATATGGTTGATATACCATGGTGTCATAATAGTTTTGTCCACACCGCTCATCTGTTTTATTCACCTATCAGACCTTTAAAAAATGTACAATTGTTTTACTCAAGTGTTTACAAACATAGCACATTTGAACAAGCTTATTAAAAGTCATAATGCATCTAAAACCTATGTTTTGCTGTCATATACTATAATTTCTTCCAGATTAAGTTTTTAATCTTGTTTGTTTTTATTCTTTCTCTCTGTATCTGTCTCTCTAATCTCCTCCCTCCCTTCATTCAGCTTCCAGTATTGACCCAGCAATTACGACAAGCTCCTAACTGGGATGTGTAAGTACATTATGTATATATTCTCTCTATAAACCAGGGAGCATGATTGTGTGTCTGGAATGTTGCAGGAATGTGTGAGAAGTGGTTAGTACCGATACACAGTAAAAATGCAAACCAGATAGAATAATCATTGGTGCAACTGAACTACAAGCTATTGAGACTCCGATACCCAAAATGCAAATGATGTGGCGGAACTTAACAAAGATACAAAGGCGGTCAGAGGTTTGTGTTTTATTTTGGCTGTACTAAAGTAACAAAAATCAGGGGCAGACAAGCACTTGGAGGATAGCGCCCTTATTATTTCCCCCTCTCACCTTCTTTTACAGTTCTTTAAGAACTGTGTTTGCAAGTTACTGCCATTAACACCAACACGTAGCATAGTCTACGAAAGCTAAAACAAAGAAGGTGTAAAAAAAAATTCTGGTGCTCTTTTGTTTTGTTTGGAGGTTACAAGCCTTAGACATGTACTGGAAACTGATAGCCTCTCTTTCCTAACTATGTTTTTGCCTTTTTTCAGGGCCGGTTTTAAAATTTTAGTCATTGAGACTTTATTTTTTTGGATAATCCTGTAATGATATGCAAACAGAGAATCAACACTTTTCAAATGTATTTCTTAAATGAAAATAAAAAATGTTTTCCAGACGGAGCAAGGTTCTCAGAGTGATGGGTCTACTGGCTCTGCACTGTACGGAACTTGGAGAGGACAGTCCTGTTTCTGAGGTCTGACACACACAGAGATGCACACGTGTTGTTATGGAAATGTATATAAAAATTGAATATTGTTTCCACTGCAAGCTCACATTTAGTGTTGGATTTCATTCAGACTTACAGAGTTACAGTGTATTTACCATTTAGTGGCTAGTACAGGAGCATTACTGGCACTGTAGAAAATACATAAAACATAAAAGTCTGTCATAATTTTTACTCCAAAACAAGGTAAGTGATTAAAGTCATAGTAAAGTGTTCAATAACAAACAATTAAACAGGGGAATTTCCAAACTTTGCAAAACATTTTGAGGACATAAAACCTGCAGTACCCATTTGCACCATGAGGTGTCAGTACATACCAGCAGGAGCCCACCATATGCATATTACAGAAAGTAAGAATGCACATTTATGCATAAAAACATACATAAAAGGAAAGAACAATGAGTGCAGTACTGGATACAATATATATAGTTGTTTATTTATTTACAGTAAGTCACATCTATGTTTTTTTGTAATTTTATAGATGTGCAATTTTTGTTTGGAAGTTATTCCTGCTTTTGTTCTGTTTAGGGGCATATCACCAATAATTAAAACTTCTAGCCCAACATGAAGGGGAACATCTGCCCTAACACAAGATGTGGATGGGAATACCTGTTTTGTCCACTCATAGTACTATTGTGTACCAGTAGGTGGCATTAAAAACCTACATGACAACAAGTCTTTCATTGATTGTTGTATTAAACTGCATTAGTTTTAGCTGGGTGTACCTAATAAACTGGCAACTGAATGTATGTAGCTACATCACTATAATACCCATAATCATATTATAGTGCTGTAAAGTAATGGGACACACTTGTCTACGCACAAATTTTCCTAGACAGAGACACACACAGGCAATTCAGATACTTTACTGAGCCCCCCCAACACACACGCGTGCACGCACACATGTTCAAACAGAGTGGTGCTGAACTAATTCAACGTAAAAGAAGTTTTGTATGGAGGTGGGATCTGGAGCCTCTCTTCCTTATTTGATCCTTTCATGCTGAACAGAACTAAACACCTTTTTCTTGTCTCTCTTTTTTCTACCTTCTCTCTACTCTTCTTTGTCTCTTTGTCTTTTCGATCACATCTATTTATTCAGATTGAAATCCATTCTACAGTAGTTCTGATCCCACAGCCGCTCCCTTTCCTGGTTTGTCTTTTTCTTCTCTCTTTCTCCACTTGTTTTGACACTTTACTGCTACTGAGTCGTCACAGCGATTTACAAAATGGCTGACTGTGGCATAGCAGTGTTTTTTCGGTGCACTTGTTGTTAAAGACAAATGGCGGAACATTTTTTCCGCTACCCTCCTTACCTCTCCACAGCTACCGTAGGATGACAAATTGTTAAGAAAAGCTGTACGTTTGTGCCTGTGTGTCTGTCTGTTTGTGTCTATGACTACGTGTGTGTCCATCTATAGCCTCAGCAGGGGTTCTGTGTGTGTGTGTGTGGTTGTGTGTGTGTGTGTGTGTGTGTTTGTAAGTCTGCATGGGCGTTTTTGAGACATATTTGTGTGTGCACTCACCAGGGGTCCTGTGTATGTAGTTTTCTGTGTGTCTGTTTTGTTCTTTTCCCTATTTGTGTGTGTGTGTGTTTTTATGTAGTCATACGTTATAGTGATGCTAACAGCTGACCAATAAAACAGCACATACTTGCATTTTTCTCTGTGTGTGGTGTGTTGTCTCAGCAGGGGTTCTCCTGCTGCAGTCTTGCTGATTGGAGTGTTAGGGCTGGGCTTAGTTACCATGGTAACCACTATATGCTTCAATCACCCCCAACACACACACACACACACACACACACACACACACACACACACACACCTGTCTGTCTCTCTTTCTGTCTGACTCTCTTCTTTCTGTCTGTCCTCCTGCTTTCTCTTTTCCCTCTATAGTCCATCTGTCTTTGTCCCTAACTCTCTGCCTCTCTCCTCAAAGAATTAAATGAGAATAAAACTTTCTGGGTTAATGTTACTAACGCAAGCTGGCTGTTTTCCTTATGCAACGTAGGGAAGCTGTGCTTTCAAAACCAACTAGATATAATTTTCCCCTTCACTTATCATCACTTATAAAGTTTTCTGTGGCTTTAACAGCGGTTTAGCCAGTAAAGCTTCCACTGTGCAGGGTGTTTCATGGGGATATAGAGTCTTAACGCATACTAAAAGCTCACAGCAATCTTTAGGAACACACATTAAGAGGGCATTGGCTCCAGGAAGACACTCGAAGCATTTGTGAATACCTCTTGCAAGTAAAATATGAGAGTTTGAACCACATGTGTTGTGTAAATATCTGACAACAAATGAACTTTGATAAAAAACATTCCAAACCTACAGTACAGTATAGATTCATACGCTATGGTATGTAGCTTATGCTTTCCTGGAGATATCTGGTGAAGATCTTCTCAGAGCCTGCACTAATCTACATCCAACTTCTTTTAAATTAGGTGTTTGATTCATTAACAAAACTGTTTAGATACAATACATATATTTGTTTTGTATCATGTGCACTATTTGTATGTGTCATATTTGTGTGTGTATGTGCAAACCTTCTGTGTGCTGTGTTGGGACGTCTTTTTATTCTCTGTGCCACTATATGAGTGTTGTTTATGCATGTTAATTAAGTGCATATGTTTGTTTCCTTGTGTGCATTCATGTGTATTATTTGTTCTGAGGGAGTGTTGATGCTGAGATAATTATATTGTGTTCTGCGGAGGAAATTGTTTTGTGTTTTGTTGCACAGGGGTGCCTTTCAGCACCCTCTGCCTGAGAGCCGCTGCGTGACCAGTTTCAAACACACCCCAGAATCTCAACTCCCCACTCAGCCATTTATGTTATTAGTGGGTTCAGCTTAGGAAGGGAGTGAGAGAGAAGAAAGGATAGCAATAATGTGGAAAAGAGGTAGAAAACCAAGGGCATTTTTTTTTCTGTTTCTAGCACATGTGTACCATACTGGGTTAATGGTGACACAACATGGTATGAGTTTAGATAAGGTCAACTAAAACATTTTGACTTCTGTCCTAGTCTCAAAGTGTATTGGATATAATGTTCAGACCTACTCAGGATTCCATTGGCAAACTGATACCGTACCATGCTCATCAATGGCATGAAGACACACCATGATTCTTGGGCAAAAATAAAAGGAAAGAATATTTTTTTCTGGGAAATGGAAGATATTTTGAGAGAGAACATGACAAACAGACTGTTACCACTTCTTACCCTACAACGAGTAAGAGAGACAGAAGGTGAGAGACAGTGAAAGCAAGCAAGTTTGAATTGCAAGAGGGCAATTCAAAGTAGAGCAGAAAGAGAAAAGACAGAAGTAAAGAGAAAAACAAAAGAGAAAGGAGAGACAGAGAACAGTGAGGGATTGAAAAAAGTGGAGAAGAGAGAGGGAGAGATAGAGGAGTGAGGCAGAACTTGCATCAGATCACAGGGGGGGGAAGCTGGCAGTAATGCTAATGCCAGGAAGCAGCCAGCCAGCAAGGCTGTCTATGCATATACTTAACTTACTTAGTGTGGTGTGCATATGATTGCATGAATTTGTGTACCTAGTTATGTGTATACATATACTTAATGCTCTGAATACAGAGTTGTTGTTGTTTGTGTATACATATATATGTGTCCCTTACCATGTATTTTGGTGTGTGTGTATGCATTTTAGTGGTTTTCAGTGATATTGTTGTTGCTGCTGCCCAGCTCATATCTTTCTCTTTCTTGCTTTTTTTCTCCCTCTTTCCCAACCTTTTTCCCCCCATTTCTTTTTTCTCTGCCTTTTTCTTTTCTTCACTCATCCTTTTGTCTGTTTTATGCATTTTCTCTTCGTTTTCACTGTTTCATCCTTTTCTCACTCTATCCTCTCCTCCTCATTCTGCTTTTACCCTTATCTCTCTTCAATTTCTCTAATTTTATGGTCATATAAAAAAAGATTCATCCCAATAGTTTAATTTAAAATAGTATAGTTTCTGTACACAGAATGACCATTGAATAATGATGAAAAGTTGCCAACAGTAGTTTGTGTAGCAAGGTGAGGTCATGGTCTTCTTTGTTATTTGTGGTTGTGTTGTGATTTGATATAGTCCCCCAATTTCAGGACAATGCAGCAGGACAATCACAGACATCACTAAATAGATATAAAGTTAAGTTTAAAACTGGCCAGTGAGATGAGACATTCAAGTTTTATTATTTCTTTATTCCTCTGTAATTCATTCTATTTATAAGGTACAAAGTAGTGAAGGCCAGTTTTCCCAAGTTCAGTATTTACCCGAGGGGTAACTAGAATTAAACAGTCCTGAGATCTGGTCTGGTGAGCAGTGGTTTTAAATTTGAGAAGAAAAGTGATGTAATGAGGCAGCTTTTATAAATACAAAGAAGGAGAATGTAGTTATCTTCTTGTTGCTAGTGAGGACCAGCCTACTTTTTCATATAGTACACAGAGATGAGTACGATATTTGCCTCCTGTAATGAAACACAAAGCACAATGACAAAGGATATCTCCATAGTTACGCACAGATATGATGGTTGACTGTACAGTCATTTTCCTGTCCTCAAGACAGAAACATGCTTTATTCCTATATACAAAACTCACTTTTATCTTTAGTTTCTGTGCCAGTTGCTCCACATGCTGTTTAAAAGTGAGATTACTGTCTAGCCAAATTCCCAGGATAATTTAAAGTTCAGTACCATTAAGTGTATGGATTGCAGGGGGATGCGAACTGGAATTATGGGTTATTGAAAATAAAACACATTTTGTCTTCAGCAAGCTTGATATTAAGCAGCGATGTCTGAAGAACCTTAAAGGCAGATTGAAATCATATATTTTCAACCACATATTAAATATGATGGATTTATATGAGTATGTTTCAATTTGTCCAAGTCCTGTTTTATATTCTGAGACTACATGTGAAGGAATACTACTTGAAATAGTTCAATGTTATTGACACCACCTTAGAGAGCTGTTGATTGAACTGTGGTAAATGTTATATTTTATAGAGCATGAAGTCTAGTTTTTATTTTATTCTTATTATTATTTCATTAGATTTTTTTTTACAATAAAATATAAGTGCTGATGAAACCATATCTCCCTCTGTTCTCTCTTCCAGGTGGTGTCCACATTAACAGACCTGTTGAGAGAGAACCTGAGAAATTGTAAAGTAAAGCAGTTCCTTCTGCCGCCACTCGGGGAGTTCCTCCACCTCATCGCCTCTCAGGTAGACTTTGCATGACAGAAGCCAATATGAAGAAACAGATATAAAGAGACAGATACTGCAGTTGACTGATCTAAAGGAAACACATTTAATGGATCCAAACACATACTATATAAGTGAGAAATGGGTGCACATGTGCACTGGCATACAAATGGCAGTAGTTCCATAGCTGACAAGAATATTTATTTTTTTTCTTCCTTTTTAAAAGGTTATTTTTCTGGTATTTTTCTTTTATTAGACTGGATGAAACAGAGGGTGGGCTGTGGGCTGTGGACTCACTATATTTCACTGACTCATACATTGGGCCAAATCTATGGGAAAGTATTCCTTACTCTTTGACTTCTTGTTATTAGTCTGATTAGGGTTAAATTGAATTTGGCATTTTGCCGTTTTTTAAATCACTTAAGCTGACCACACTAGAAGAAATCTGTGGTGAAAATCATCTATCTGGGCCTCTCAGAGACATTTTGATGTAATCAGTATCCTGTAGTGTGTCAGGGACATTAATTAAATTTCAGACAAGTACTCTCAATATTGCTGAGGCCTGCTACTACATACTAGACCTGCATGAAATATTCGGAAAAAGTCATTAAATTCATTGATTGATTCATATTTATACATGCTGTGAGAAATACAATGAATACAGTGATCTACTTGCTGGCAAACTGCAAAGATGCTCATCTCTAGTTTGCTCAGCAAATAATGTGCAAACCACACTTAAAATAAACTATCCCATAACATTGTGTTTATGTAGTATGCACCGTACACTTCTAGGCCGTTATGATGCCCCCAAGAGATTGCTTTTTAAATGTGGATAGTGAAAATCATCTTTCATTGAAAAGTTTTCATAGAAAAGTCTTTTGCCAACTCTTAAAAGTGGGCTATACGATTCTGGAGAAATCAAATACAATGACAAATACTATGATATAGAGCGAACATCGACACAGCAAGTAATGTAACTAACATTAGCTAGGTTGCGGGTTAGCAAACTGTCCCCACAGTTGCTGCTGCGAAGCTAACATGCAGAGAGGACGAGATGTTTCCCAGAGCAGCACACCAGCTCCAGAAAGCGATACTCACAACTCTCCCGCTACTATAGCTAACATCACAACAGCAGCATATCTTGGCAAACTAGCAAGTAAGCTGAATGTCTGTGAGCAAGTCATTTAACGCTTCCTGACACACAAATCATGGCTGGAATAGTGTTGTGGGGCTCAGTCCGAGACACTTTGTTTCTTTCCCATTTGCAGAGCCAGGGCTGTGTACAAACACCGTAGTTTTTTTCAGCGCACACACAGAACGGAAAACTAGCGGACTGTGAGGAGATATTCGCTGAATTTGACAAAAAGATGTGTATTGTATTAGAATCGCATACCCCACCTTTAAGTAATTAATGTGGAATGATTGCTTTCTTTTGAGTTAATGAGTAAATCAAGCACAACACCAAGGCCAGATGCAAGAAAGATCAAAAGACATTTTCTTATTACTCCAGTGAAAAAGACCAATCTTGAGTGAAATGAATGAAACTGAGTGCTCTGTCATTAGGTAATGGAGTTTAAATTTACATGCTGACTAAATTGAATTGAAAGCGAATTGACCCCCAGCCCTGAAAATTACAAGAAAAAGAGTGGAGGAGGCCTCATTTGACTTCATTAGAAAAGGTGAACCCAATTTATTTCTGGTTAACCTCAATCTAGCCAGGCAAGTCAATTAAGTGTAAGATTTTTATTTACAAGACTGATGGATAACCTTCAGAAGTCAATCACCCCACCTGATTGAACTTATTACTCTCCTGAAGCCATGGAAAATCTCATCAGTGTCCTGTAGAAGCTCTTAATAAATTGACTTTTCAGCTCCTGCAAGAGCTAGTTTTTCCATTGATGCCAGTGTGTTCTTAACAAATAATAACGGGATAATTAACTGATGCCTGTATCTCCCTCAGAGATCAGGGTCAGTTGTTGAACAGCACCTTAAAAGTATAAATGTTTGTGTTTGAGGAGTAATGGAGGATTTACCTCAATTTATTGGTAACTGTTGTGAACCATTAAATATATTTGTACCTCTGGAGAAAAGTAAAACAGCATGATTTCGCCTAAAGAACACCCAAAAGTTCTGGCCTCTCCTTTCTCTCCCTGCTACAGAGAAACAACTGCATAGTTTTGTAGCAAGAAGGCTAAATGACTGTAATGGTTTGCTCTTAGGTCTGTCAAAAAAGTCTGTAATACAATTAGAACTTGTACAGAAAGTTGTAACTGAAACACAGAAGAGCTCATGTTAATTGTCTTGTACAGTCCCCGTGCTGGCTGTTATTCTTAGAATAGATAGTAAAAGATGCTTTTACTTGGACTTGCCCCTGACTGTGTTGTTGATATGCTGCCAAAATATGTTCCTGGTAGAGCACTAAGAACCACAGAAAGCTATGTATTGCTATGAACTATTAGAACTATATATATAATTGCTGTACTGCCTTCTAGGTTTTCTTTTTTTTTAAATTTAGGATTGGTGCTTTAAAATAAACCCAGAAAAGCTCAGTGACAATTTTTATCTTTGGCTCAGGCTTTGTTGTCAAGATTAAAGAGGACTCAGAGCAGGTTTCTTATGTTGACCAACGGCAGTGATTAGTTAGCGGTAAGTAGTACCATCTTGTTGTAAGGCTACAACAAGATGGCTGGCTTTGGATTGAGGATTGGATTTTAAAAATCTCCAGCGGTTTGTGTTTTTCAGTCGATGACTGAATGAATGATTAGCACAACATTTAGTGCTGTGTGTGCTTCTGTGTCAGACCTATCCCTTATTTCAGTTTTGACTTGAGAATTTGATGTTTCTCCAGCAGCACCATTAAAGGAATTGATAGCTTTAAAAACCCAGTAGTTATTTACTGAGTCTTTTAAGCGTTCCCTGGTGGACTGGCAGGTCGGCTGTCTGGTGGGTTTTCTGGTCAGTGTCAATGATCAGCTGCATTGCTGCCTCTGTTCTCAAGGTTAGATATAATTTACAACCTTGACAAACACCACAGTAACATGAACTTTTATTGGACCTTGTACCAATAGTTTCAAGGTTGAAATGAAAAGTTATCTGACTATTCCCATATTGTGGGCACAGTTGGGCATGGTGAAAATGTTTCCTAAACTAGTACATGACCACAAATGACAACAAAAAGTTTACTGAAATAGTACATGAAAACACCATTGGGGATCATACTAATTCAATTACATAATTCACAGCACATGATGTTGAAACCCTTCACTGAATACAATAATACACAATAATATTTAAGTTCTTTGAACAGCATCAGCGGTAGCTAAGATCATCATTACAACCAGTTCTAAACACAGGATATGAACTCATCCTAACAGGTAGAATCACTTTGCCTGTTTAATGGCAGGAGAAACAGTTTTATTTGAGTAATGCAGAATGGCTCTTTAAGTGTCCCCAGGTAAAATCCTCTGCTTTGCTCCTCTCTTCTTCTGCAGCACCAGTCAATGACAACGATTAGCTATAGCCTCCAGTGCTGTCTTTATCCTCAAGGTTAGATATAGCCTAGAGCCTAGCACAGTAGCAATGGAATGGGGCATTGTTTCATGAAAAGATGGTGGTTGAAATAATCAGAATTTTGTGGGAATGTAAAACAGTACTGGTATATAAAGTGTATTTTGTCAGGAATGTCAGGAATAATGTAGTTGAGAGATGAATTAATAATGAAAATACTCGTTATTTGGAGTCCTGCGAATTTTAAATTAAAGATTTCATGAGTATGGTGAAAGTTTTAATTTTTCCCTTTTTTCTACCTCTTATTATGTAAAAATGGGTGTGAGATGATTGAGTACACAAACAAGTAAAAGAAACAAGTTAAAGAAAACATTATGTTGCTCACACATGTTAAAGTAAAATCAATATTATGAAGGAAAAAAATGTGATCCGTTGAATTTAAATAGTTATGAAAGCATGTTCACACACAGACATGGTAACCAAGTAATCAAGATGTCATGGCCCCTCTTGCTCCCACCCCCTCTCACCCTTTCTCTCTGTCTTTTCTATGACTCTCTATCAGGAGGAGAAGAGAGGCTCCCCAGAGGTACTGTGGTTCGTTCCCGCTGCCGCCTACACTGGCTTAATGAGGAGCCTGCGGGAAGGGGTGAGTGTCTCTGTGTATGTCTGTGTGTGTCTGTTTTTGTGTCTGTGCCTGTGTAGCTGTGACTAAGTCTCTCTCACTGTGTGTGTACGAGTGTGTGGCAGGGGATCCCTGTGAACAGTAATGATGAGGCAGCTGTGGGGGCCTAAAGCCTTGTTTGCCAGCTGCAAGTCAAGGGCATGCAGAGCAGTCACACACACATGCGCTCGCACACACTCTTACCTGCATCAAACACAACCCTTTACTGCTCAGCAGCCTGACCTCAGCAGCAATTAGGACCCTCCAGACACACACATACAGTAGATGGAGCAGAAACACAAACAGAAATATAGATGGCTCTTTCCTTTTTGCTGGCTTTCTATTTTCTCCTATCTCATCTCTTTTTCTATTTAATTATGCTCCCCTTCTTATATTAGTCTGTCATAAAAAAGTTAAATATATAATGACTTTGGCTAATGACTAATGATAGTCTCTAGTGATAAAGCTGTGTCCTAAAATGTGTTAAATATACAGGTAATGTATGTTGGCATCATGCTAATGATGATTAGGGATTGACCTAGTCTTATTTTAGTTGGGACTCTGTGTTTCTTAACTTCAGCAATAAGTGCCTGTGTTTCCTCCTTAATTCACTGTAGACATGATACCTGGAAGAAATGTGAGGTTTTAACAATTTTGCTTTACTTGTGTACAACCTAATGCTTCAATATCACATTACAAGATATTGTAGTGTTATTCTTTTGTACATGGTGGGCCATTGCTGCTGAATGAGGAACAATTTGGTGGGTGGTGAGTCTGATAGATAGCAAACAGGTAGAGGGAGAAAAGGAGATAGATGGATGTTGTTTTGTCTCTCAGAGGTAGAAGGGGGCTTACTGTGGTGGCCCACTATAGCAGAATGAATATAGATGAAACTCTGGTCTGCACAGTTGTCAGCTAGTACCTACTGTTGCTTCATTACCACTGGGAGTGTAGTGGGGGGGGGGGTAGATGAACAGTGGAGGGGTGTGTGTGACAGGAGCAGGGAGAGGGGTTGAGGGGAGGAGAGAGGAGGTTGACTTATTTATCATTATTGAGCTGTGAGAGTAGGCTGACGGAAACGCACACACACACACAGCCTTAGGGACCAGACACTCATCCCCAGACCCAACCTGCCTCCCTCTCTTTCCATCTCTTCCTCTCACCGTCGTCCCCCCTTCCTCTCTCCACCCTGTCTCTGTTTCTTCCTCTCCCTGACTGGCTGTTTTTCCCGTGGATGCACAAGTATATTTGCTATTATATTACAGAGCTGTCTAAATAGTCTAACTTTGTCTCATGGGCATTACATTTCCTGGAGTTCACAAGGTGGTCACACTATACCATAGCTTACTATACTTCCACAGACAGTCATATAGTTGTACTGTTGAGATGTAACTATATCATTCCTAATGCAGAAATGCCATGTATCTGTGGGACATTTTAGGAATACAGAAAAACTCCATGCCCAAGTCACTTTCAGGGTGCGGTCACACCAGCATTTATCACAATCAATTCAATTCATTCCATTGCAATGGAATCGCTGCTATCATTGGCTTTTCTCCAAGAAACAAATGACATGGTTTGCGGACAGTTGTGAGACAGGAATCGATGATACAATATGCTTCTTGAATAAACTGTTACTGTAACTTTTCGTCCGGTTAGCAACCCGCGACCTGGCAGGGTATTGTGGCTGGTTAGTGCTAGCCATGGATAAAGAGAACTGGATACAACGTTGAGGTGAAAAAAAGTTCGACTTCCGTGTATATAATTACCTGGATCTTCTGCATCGTGTGGCCCATAGAGCAAGCACACTAGACACTTCTGCCGCAGAGCCAGCCAACTTCTTGTTTAGCCTTCCACTAATTTGAATGTGGATAAAATGATTTAATCGTGCGGCTCTTCTAGACTTTTCAAATGTTATTGGACCGAATGGATCAAATTCTTATAGTGAAATTAGTCCTTTTGTGGGGGTTGTGACACTAAAAAAAATGTATCCATGTATTTTACAGCCACTTCTTTCACAATGTAAGTCTATGGGAAAAAGTCTTTTGGGGCCACTGGGCGTCACGTGACAAACCCGGAAATTGTAATTCCACGGTTTGGCCACTATGTCAAATTGGCTTCAAAGCACGGAGCACTTCCTGGGGGCTTGGTGCTAGCATGCTCCCTGCTAGCTAGCATACTAGAGGTTGCTGTGCAGTTCTTAGTTAAAAGCGTGCTTATGTAATTTTTGGAAGGTTCAGTTCTGAGTTAGTGACCCAAATTTATTTCATATTTTGACTAGGGGGTGTCCCGATCAATTTTATTTATTTATTTATTTTTAGTCCCAATCCTTTCATATTGGGTATCTGCTGGATCAGCCCCAATACCGATCCTTAGGATTGGCTCGAGACATTTCTAATTTTGACTAAAAGTAAACAATGTAAATCTCTAGAAACACAAACATTTTAGGATAGTACAGCTGTGATAATTTGCCAAACATTAGATACAAACTAAAAAATTATGACAAAGTACAGTTTCAAATGATATATCTGAAGAATTTGAAAAACCAAAATAGGCTGTCGGAGTCATCCGAAAATCTCGAAGGTGTTACAGTCACTGTAAGTAACTATAAACTCCGTAAGCAAACTTGTCAGTGTCTAAATTGTTTGCTGCCTCTCCCATCTTCTTCATCATCCTCCTCCCTTGCCCTGTACCTGGGCACTGACACTGGGTCTCCTTCCTCAGCGTCATTTGAATCGCTTGCTGCTCCTCTCGCCACCTTCATCGTCTTCCTCTCTCGACCTCCTCCTGGATCCTCCAGGCAGGAGATCTTTTGGTTCCACAGGCTGATTGACTTCTGTGTCAACTTGAGGCTCACCAGCAGCATCTTCAACTTGAACTCATCACCGCTGTCAAGATTGCATCAACAATGGCAATGTTGTCATCATCCTCACCGCTGATGATTAAATTTAGGATGATTGAAAAAATGTATTTATCTTAAGCCCACATTACAGTGTCGTCTGTCCTGCCTCAAGTATTTATTTTATGTCAAATTTGACACTAGAAAACCTCAAATTGTACATTTAGCTTATTTGTGTATATAAGAAAATAAATGGTAGATTAATTTACTTTCCCTCCAAAGTCAGATTAGGGATAAATTAAGTAAAATTTAGTTGCTGACTCCACTGGTTTTAATTGATGTCAATAACCTTTCAGGAATACTGTCTGTTCATTGATATTAGACTCTCAGAACTTACTATTTACACAGAGGCGCGCACACACACACACGCACACACACAAACATATGAACCTCATAAGTTTGTACCTAACATTACCAGCACCACTTCATTTAACTACTGATTTTCTGTCATTTTATTTAATTTCTTTAAAATTCAGTAGTCCCTTTTGAACAAAAACTAAATATAAGAATATAAAAAAAATATGCATTTTCATACAGGTTTTTAAAAACCTTAATTTAACCAGAGAAGTATCGTGGAGATCCAGGCTCTGTTTTTCATGTATTCCCAGTTCACACTCCCACAGTTACACACATTCACACCTGGAAGATGCCCAGTACAACCACAATCTGATCTGCTGGCTACTGAACAGCTCCACGGTTTGGGATCAAGGGCCTTGCTCAAGTGCATCTCAGAGGTAAACGCTCCTCTTTAACTTTCCCTGGCCAGATTCATCCTGGGCAAATTAATTGTACTCTTAGATACTGCTTAAGATTGTAGTGCGCAATATTTTATGATATTTAGGAGTAACTTCTGAGGCCCCGATCAGACAGAGCACTTTGCAGGTTGCAAAACGCGAGGCGCACCGCACTGCTATTTTTGTTGAAGCCTACAAATTAAAAAACAAGCAGCTTTCTGCATTTTTTTTAAATATTATTTATTTTTGCTAGGCAACCACCGAATCATCTGTCCTAAATGTGAAATTTTTTAAACTTGAGCTGTTCAGAGCACTCCTGCCAAAACACGAGAGAGCAGTGTGCATAACACTTATTGCCTATAGAAAACAACTGGAAAAAGATGCCTCTCACTGCAAAAACTATTATTACTCTATTATAATAGTAATAATAGTGCTCTAGTGCTCACTGGCATGACTTACTGGAACACCTTTGTGAAAGGAGCCATTGTTAATGTTATTGTGCTATCCCTTCTATAATAAGTCAAAATGTTTATTGCCAGATTGAGGCCTTTTACTAATGCTTTATTAAATACAGCTTCACTGGAAAGGTCAACCAGTTAATCCTGTGTACTGTGTATTAAAACCAACGCATGCTAGCAATGACTGTAAATTGATGAAATCTCAGTAGCCTGTGTTATATAATAATAATTTACATAATTATTTTTTATAATAAATAAAATACTACCACATACAGTTCTTAGTTCACTTCTACATTATTCTCATAGTTCGAGAGTTCGACACTTTTGGGCCACAAATTAGTATTTTCTAGTAATCAAATATGTTTCAAAATATTGACTACAGTGTAGAGAGTCATTGAAAATATATTAGCATATCACGGGTATGACTCAATACAGGTATACAGCCACAACAAAGCGGTCCACAATAAGGGCACTACAGTTACTGTTCTTACTTTCATTTTCATCAATGTACCTTATAATTGACAGTGTAGTCTCCCCCTGTAGGTGGAATTTGAAATAGCAGGCATAAAACTTTTCTAAACACAAGTTTTTAATGTTAATAAGGTTTGAATCATTTACAACACGCTAACAACAAATGCAAAATATGACTTTTTGTATAATGAAATAATTGAATGAAAGAAGTGATTGTATTAAATATCTATTGATCTGACCGAGGTGACAGAGCCACTGGCCCATCAATAGACATTTAATACAATCACTTCTTTCATTCAATTATTTCATCATACAGCACAAGTGGGACTCTACCTGGATAATCCAGCAATGGGTTATACAGAGATGAACATCCAGTCAGAAAGACAGCGGAGAGAGAGTTGCTCATCTCTGACAGCAAGAGAGAAGCATGGGACAGAGACAGACAGACAGAAAGAGAGGGAAAGGGGAATAGACAAAGAACTATGTGTTTTTTTGGGGTTTTTTTTTGTTGTTTTTTCAAATTATGTCAAATAGCGTGGGAAATAGGCCTTGGGCTATTGTTTTTGGTAAAATATGACCTTGAGATATGAGGACAGAATTAGCCATAAATATATATAGCTGTGACTGTTCTTTGTGTCCAAATATTTGAGAGGGAGCAGGAATTATTATAAATTTGACATACTGCTTTGATAATTTTAGTGTTGGTCATAGCAGTACATTGCAGAATGTTGCAGTGCTAAATAGCCACTCGGACCGAACCAAATGTTTTAATCTCTAAAGATGTTCTATATTTTTGAAATGTATTTAAAAGGCGTAGTAATGTGTCTGACTCCTTTTGAGTCACCTGTTTCCAGGTTAAGAGTTGCTCTATTAATTTGATTTTAAACATTCTTATTTAAAATGATTCACACCTTGCATGTGGTCTTTTGGATCAGTCTAAGGGAAACGGCATCAGTGGAAACACCAAGAAAATCAAGAAAAGCTATAACATAGCAGCAAGAAAAGTGAAAGAGGGTGAGAGGACAGATGGGGAGTTGAAGAAGGGGGTGCAGAAGTGAATGAGGTAACATGGACAACTTGTATTGCAGCTGAGTTAAAAGTCAAGCAAATCAACTATCCTTTGAATACACAGTAATAGCTAGGACGCATGGTGGTAAGTTTCATTTAGATGTTAAAGCTGCATTATTTGATTTTTCTGGCTAGTTGGGTGCAGCGGAACAAACTGTAAACACAACATTAACATTATCACCTTTATAAAGTTGTTGTGGCAAACGTGTAGGTAAACAGTTGCCTATTTACACAACCAGCAGACACAGAGCAACATTAGCATTGATTTGGAGTCATGTGGTCACCTGATAAATGTAAGTCCAATATTCACTCTCTTAGTTCTGTTTTCTGTTCTCCACCAATTCCTGAGAGAAATATCCAGCTCTGTAGCTGCTAAATGCTCCACTATGTTCACCAGCTAGTCGCTAACTTTGTCTGCTGTTCAGTGCTGGACAGGCACTGCAGCATACAGTTGGTTTTTAGAGGGTTTGTTTTGTTGAAAACAGCTGCTTACTGCTGCTGGAAATGAGTTTGGTGAGCTAAAAGGAGCTAAAATGCTACATAGAGTTGAGGGCAGCTGCAGAGTTTGGTGATAATTGTCTGTAGGTTCGTCACAACAGGCAACATTGGGTACATGATACATACATGTATCAAATGAATACATGTAATGTGTTGTGTTAACATAAAAATATTGATTAGTGCTGCTTTAAATAAAATATTTGAGCTAGGTAACTGCCAAAGATAATTCAAATGTTGGATGAGGCCATTTAAGATTCAGAGACATTGATTGTCTCTATTGGGTTCACTTGACCTTGAGTTGAAAACTAAATAATTGTTAACTGCTGCACGGTGTGGGGGATTTAAAGTTGGTAGCACTTTACTGTATTCCAATGCAATGAATAAAAATCACTTCAAATAAACTTTCTCTCAAATAGCACATGAGCATAAAAAACACATTTTAACGTTTGAACTACTCTTGGCTGATCACCAAATACCTTTTTTAGAACCTTTATTTTCTGATTTGATAAGTGACTGCCTGTATCCTTATTTTTATTGGTTTATTATGCATTTCTCGTGTAGTGATGTCTGGAGAAGGACATTGTCTACCAATGTGCTAAATGTAAATCCAGTGCCACACACTGTTTATTGCATGACAGCATTGAGATACAGCGCCAAGACCCTGTCTAATGTGCTCCAGGCAGTGTGGTTTTGATGCGTTTCCTGACCCCCTGGATCACCCCAGCCCCCTCCGCTGCTGTTGAGAGTTTTCCTGATTTACAAGTAAAGCACTGGAGAGAGGGATAGAGATCGTTGTACTAGAAGAAGGGGTCGACTGGGGGGGCACAGTGCCAAAGCGAGCATGGTGGTTTTACCAGTGGAGAGGGGGATAGTGGGGGATGGCAGGGAGTGACAGAGAGGAAAAGAGAGAAAGATCAGTGCAGTGGGAGAGGGGGAGTAGATGGCATGGAGTGAAAGGCAGGTTTCCAGGCCAGACTTGAGCTGCAGGAAATTATTTATGAGCCTGAACAAGATGATGCTTCTGCTGCCTATGATGGAAAATCTGTGTGTGTGAATGTGTGTGCTCGCGTGCAGCAGAAATTATGTGTGCACAGTATTACAGTGATAGAAGCCAGGGGGCAGAAGGCAGAAATCCCCCTTACACGCACTGACACACACACACACAGCAGTGGTGAGCCTATTAATGATTTATCACTATCTTCCACAAAGGAGAGGAGAACAGAGGGGGACTCTGTAAGACAGTCATGGGTCCTGCCCATGTGTCTCTAACATAGGATGACCACTCCACGTGCATGCACACACACAAACACAAATGCATGCATGCATGGTCTGATTGCAGGCCATTGTGTAATGTAGTTAAGGATGGTACAATAAACGATTTTATCGTGGTGAATTTCTATTATTGGGATGATCGTGAATCAGGATTATTGTGAATATCCTCACATGAGTGACTTGAAAAGCCCAATGCCAGTTGGACATTATTTTTGTTAAAGGACAGTTGTATTTCTTAAGTCAGGGGTAAATTATATACACTGATGCAATTGATGAAATTAATGTGACAACATGTGAATGATCATTTAAGAAAGAACAGACTTTCACAATGTTGCTATTTTTGATTTATTTATTTATCCTTTATTTACACAGGGGGACCTTATGATTTATGATTCCATGATTTCAGATTATTTGTTTGTTTTTCACTGAAAAGGATGCTCACTAAAAAGATATGTGTCCTATGTAATGCAATAAAAACATTGGTTTCTTAACAAAATGTAAGGTCAAGTGATTCCAGTATGTTTAGTGCCATTTTAAGAGTTTTAAGCATATTTTGATGATTATCGGGACAATATCGTGAATCGGCGTTATTTTGGCCAGGATAATCATGACGTGAAATTTTCATATCATCCCATGCCTTTTTCAAATGAGAGTGCCACTGTCCTTAATGCACAGAAAAAGGAGAGAAAGATGATGAGTAATAACACTACATCTACACCTGTCTGTCCATCTGCCTGTTTCTCCTCTTTTTCCTTTTATATTAGCCTGCCCTTTTTCCGATTGTCTTTCTGTACAGCCTTTTGTCCCTGTTAAGGCAGTACGCCTGTCTCCCTTTGCCTACCTGTATTTCTGTTTCTGCGTGTCTTTCTGCTGGTCTGTCTTCTTTCCCGTTTGTCTATTTGCACCTCTACTTGTTGCTCTTTTCTGCTGTTTTGTCCACATGTCTCTTCCTTCATGCCTCACTGTCTGTCTGTTAGTCTTGTTAATCAGACAGTCTGTCTCTCTCTTTGAGTGTGGCTATTAGCGGTGTTAGATGTGCTGTGTGAGGCTGATAGATGGTGTCTGTGCCCATAGGGGCTTATTCAAAACCAGGTGCATCGGCTTCTAAAGGACTTTAATTACAAAGGGAAACCACATCAGACATGTGAACACACGCACTTGTGCACACACAGGCATACACACAAATCCTGTGTCAAGTCATGTGATGTAGTTTTTGTGATGTGTATCTCTTTCTACTTGAGACCCAGAGGCCACGTGCAAACATGTTTGGATATAAAACTAATCTACTGATCGACACTTGAAGACAGGATTTTATTGTTCCGTATCTGCCTAGCCTTTTAACTCTTTTCATCTGAAAACACAGGTTTTTCCAACTTTTTTTAGCCAGGGGTTCAAAGTGTTTAAATCTTATGTCAGCCCTGAGCTACAGAATACGGGTGATTTTTTATTTAACCCAGTTGCCAGGAAGCCAGTTAGTCCTGTTGAAACCTGACGAAAAAAGATGGAAGATAAAAAGAAGGGAAATGAAATAGAAGAATGCATGTTTTGCCAGAGTATTATATCTATCTTTAATGGTCTTAAATTAGTAAGAGTACCTTCTCAGAAATCACGGCTGGATGTTTGAAATGAGGATGGATGAGAGTGGGTATGTCATTTAATTAGATCTGCCCATGACACCTCTGGAAGGCTGAACTAACATGCTGTAAATCTACCAAATTGTTAGTCCCTTACTGATTTTTAGAAAATCTATACCAATCATCGAGGATGAGATACAGAGTAGAAGCAGTTGAGTCAGAGAATCATTTCTAATCTTTGAGTTAACTAAAGGATATGGATTATACATTTACTATACACTGCAATACTTATTGATCGCTTGTAGTTCAAAGACCACCAAGTCATGTTTTAGATCAGAAATCTGTTGTTTTTTTGCAGTAAGAGAAATTTGGTATATTTTGACTTTTTTCTCCTTAACTATAAACTAAATTCTACATTTTTTTTTTATTAATATTTTTTTCAGTTATTCAAACCTCCAGAATCTAATTTACTCCACTCAAACAGATGTCCCTCACATTGGGGGAAACACTGGATAAGATACTACCAAACATATTCATGCTATGAACAAACTAGAAGAGCAGTACAAGAGCACAGTGAGAGCTGAGTCTTGTCAAGTGAAGGCATGAAGAGACATGGTGCAGCGCAGTCGCTCCAGTTAGCTGGATAATAATTTAGTCAGGTTGGAACTTGATTTTGAATATTACTATCCAAAATAATTCTTGATAAAATAAGGCCTACCATACCATATTTTTCCAACCCAATGACTTTTCCTTTTGCATAAACATGAAGTTGACATTCATGGTTTTGAGTGATATGTCTTTACAACTATTGGATGGATTGAAATTTGGTACACTCCCATCAACCTCAGCTGTACTTTGTGTTCAGTGTGAAGTATCTAATAGACCTTTTTACAACAGACATTTTGACTCGTCATAGTAGGAAACGTGCAAGTGAAACAAAGTTGGTTAACGATGGCTCAGTTCCATTAAGTGTCTCAGTAGGCCATGCCCGTGAGCCAGCATGCACAAAAGCACAACCTAAATGGAATGCAGTTGTTAATGATTATTATTATTATTATTATGGTTATCTGTGCCTTTTCTGCTATGACATACCAAAATGTCTGCTGTGAAAAGGGTCTAATAGCATGTTTAGCTTGATCGCATGCTCACATGGTAAACTGAGATGGTGGAGATAGTAAACATTATACATGCTAAACGTCAGCATGTTAGCCCTGTCATTGTGAGAATGTTAGCATGTTGATGGGCTAAACTTGGCAAAGTCTTGTGTGTAAAGAAAACAAAATATCTTAGATGACCTTGTAGCCAAGTTATCGGGAAAGCCAGCAAAAAAATTACTTTAATTTTCTTTTAGTTGACTTTCTGGAGATGTGAGGTTTAAGTAGGACACTGAGTATAATATAATGAGTGTGTTTCTTGGATGAACATGTTTCTCATACTGGGAGAAATTATAATGAGAATAACTTTCTCCTGCATTTCTCTCTCTGCATCATAATGATGGAGTTTCTTGCATGAGCTACTTGTTTCTCACCACATGTAAGGAAATCTCTCTCACTCCATCACACTCTATTTCCCTTTATTTTAGTCTCCCCCTCTTTCTCTTTCTCTGTGTAGTTCCTGGCAGGGCTACAGTCTATTAAACACACAGACAGTGGGCGCTCCCCCGTGGGCTCATTAGTGAACTGGCCCGCACAGCCTGGGGAATGCTGGAACAGACCATTCTACTGGTTCCCGGAGGGGTGCCAGAGGATTCATTATGTTGTCGTGCTACGTAGTCCCTTGGCGTTGAATACAAAATGTGATGTCCTATATTGGATTAATAGATAGGTTATTTAAGCTATTAGTTATGATTAGAGTTCCCTTGTGGTAGAATAGGATGTGTCTTTAATTTTTATAAAATATTAAATAACTGTCAATCACAGCCTGACTATTGATGCAAGATTTTTCTCAATTCTAAAAGGTTCACTTTGTTTTGGACATAAGGTCTCCGCAGGACAGTAGGAACATTATTTTGCTGTTATTGGGGATTGACATAAAACTTTTTGTGAAATTGAAAATGTTGTGTAAATGATAAATACACAGGGCTTAACACCTGAACTGGCAATCTGCTCTTTCTGATGAACAGCAGCTATTGTCAGTTTGATTTGCCATATTTTCCCAAAACTATGACACAGATGGACAGCACAAAAGTGATTATTTGAAAATTTGTCAGCATTTGGGTCCATTGTAGATGGCATGAATACAAGCTAACCACAGCTGCAGTTGCATTTTAAGAAACAAACTAAAAACTGTATACAGCCAGTTTTGAAGCTTATAGGGAGTGTGTTTGATATTAAAAAGACAGATTTTCAATGGAGTATCACTGTAATAGTTGCAATTTGTTTTAAGCATCTCATTTCTTAAATGTAGTAGCATATACACAAATGCATGGACAGCCAGTGCAGTTATGTGTTAAATATGCAACAATTAAGTACTGTAATAATATCATTATTTGTCACCTGCACTACCTTTCAGAATTACCATGATAAATTGCCATGGTGAAATTAATGTTTCAGCTCTTTTTATGAACCTTTACCACAAAATACAGTTAACTGTGTTTTATGAATAGGCCCTATTGTATCCCATATCTGGGGAGAGTAGCGTCTAAGTGATGTAACACAGTGAAACACAATAATAACCTGACTGAGGCAATCACTCCTGTTCTACTTCCTGTCCTTCTCCACAATGACTTTCCTAGAAAAACTAATTTCCTCAGCCACAGAAATTTCATTAGCCTGGCCCCATTGTCTGAACACAAACAACTATTCTCTACTCAGGCAAAGGTGTGTGGGCATATACAGTGTACACATAAGCACACACACACAAACACTTGCACACTAACTCATACACACTCACATGCAACCTCTCTCTCTCTTTTTTGTATTGAGGTGATGTTGAGAGCTAACCTAATTATCAGTTTGTGATTGCGTTAGTTCTTTGTTCATGTCTGCCTTTTGGTGTACAACATTTTTCATTAATCAGTTGAGTTTGTAACTTGACAATGAACCAGAAAATGTGTTACTCACAATGGCATTATATTTTATACAGGAGAAAAAAATCATTTTTTGGACACTAAGCTCTATGATATGCTCTGCTATTAGGATGCCTGTGCACATGCACACACCAGTATAAAAGCTAATCTTTACATATATTAGTACAAATATAAGACATACACCACTTGGTTGTTCTAATGTTACATATTTGTACTGGCCCTGTGGTGAACACAAGAGGCTTTTCAGCACATACTGTAGTACAACATTTTGATCTCTCGGTCTATATTGTCTCTATGCATGTTGACTATGCTAAGGAGGGTCTTTGGGATCAGTGTCATAGTGTTGGTGTTGAGGATTTTGGATTCAAGCTGCAAGGTTTTTGGCCAACCCAGATCCTCTTGCAGGACGGTTCTTAAATGGACAGCGGTGGAGGAAGTAAAAGTCCTGCATTAAAAAGGTTACTTAAGTAAAAGTATATAAGTATAATCAGAAAAATGTACTTAAAGTATTGCAGAAAAATGTCCCCTGTGACTGTTATGCTATTATACTGTATTTTATATCATTAGGTTATTATTACTCGTGCATTAATGTAAAAGCAGGATTTTACCGTTGTAGGCTCAGGTGGAGCAAACTGTTTAGTATAGGACTGCAACTAATGATTATTTGCATTATGGATTAATCTAAAATTATTCAAATAATTAAAGGGAGAAACAGCAAATCCTCACATTTGACAAGCTGGAACCATGAAATGTTTTTGCATGAAAAATAAACGATTATCAAAATAGTTGCCAGTTAATTTTCTGTCAGGTAGTTTAATTTATAACAAAACATCATATTTTATAATCTCTTTGTATGTTTTGTGCAAAAATATTAATTTGTAAAGTAACTAGTAACTAAAGCTTTCAGATAAATGTGGTGAAGTAAAAAGTACTATACTTCCCTGTAGTGGAGTAGAAAGTGGCATGAAAAGAAAATACTCAAGTAAAGTACAAGTACCTCAAATTTGTAGTTCAGTACTTGAATAAATGTACTTAGTTACGTTCCACCACTATAAATTGACTCTATTTGTCTTAGGTTGGACCAGGAAACCTGGATAATCCATTTTTTAAATATTTGAATATTTTTTAGGCAAAAGTTGTGAGAGTACATGGACAGTGTTCTTGTTGTGTTACTGTTTATTGTTATAGGTGTAGTTAGTAATCTTTTTCACTTAATGGACTATACCATTACTGTAGCCATCTGTATGGTGTATTGAGGTGAAACACTACAAATGGTTCATTTACTGTGGAAAGAGATGCTATTCATTCTCTGCTATTGAAAATTGTTGATTGGGTTTTCCAGATCTAGTTGTCAGTACCAGCTTAAATTCATCATTTCAGTTAATAATATGTACTTGTTCAAATTACCTGGTTCGTCATTGTTCCAAAGTGGATATGAATGATTCAAAAGTGCTTGTGTGTCTGTCTGGACAGGATGATTCCATAGTTCATCACATGGCTGCAAAAGCTATAGAGAACATCTCCACCACTGTCTCTGGCCCCTCCCACCACCTGGTTACCACAGAGATAGGCTCCGCCCTGTGGTACCTGTTCACTCACTCCTCTGTGGAGGCTGTCAGGGTCACTGCCATCTCCGTAAGTTCACATGCATGAAAACACATACTTATACAAACAGTCATATATGTGTGACTGTGTACAGATACATTTGCACACACTAACATCTCTGTGAGATCTACAAACACAGACAGACATCAAACACACACATAGACGGCCAAAACATTAACTCAAGTATTTTACATTGAAAAGGCAAACTGTTGGAACAAATTGGGAAAAAATAGTTTTTCAAGTTATACATACTTGAAAACTCAAGGTAAAACTTCTTGAATTGCTTGTATTTTGTGATTGCTAATGAAAAATTATTATAAATTTTGCTTCTCCTGACCAGCCCTCAAATAATCAAAATATAAGACCTTCTAATGCTAAATGACAACAAATGACTTTCTGCCAACTTAGCTTTACCCACCAAATATCTAGATGGGCACTTGCTTATTTTTTTAAGGCACTAACAGCTTAACATCCCTTATAATGTCATGTGCATCAAGTGCAACATGACATTATAAGGGAATGGGGATACAATCCACGAATGACATACATTACCTCAGTATATGCATGTATGTTTATCTGTCGGTCCCTATGTCTCCAGTCTCTTTCTCGGCTAACCCGGGTGGTCCCAGCAGTCTTCTCGGCAGTGATTGACACCTGTGGCCCTGTGGCCATCTTGGAGGGCTTGGGTGGAGCAGGGGCCAGGGTCCAGCAGCACCTGCTCACTGCTATGGCTACTGCCCTATTCACCTCACGTATCCAAACGCACCGCGTCACACAGAGCAAGGTACGTGTATACTCTTATGCACACCTGCATAAGAACGTAAAAATATATTGCAGAATGTCAAAGGCAGTAACAAGCAGATTACATATCAACTGGACCAAGAAACCCAGACGCAAACAAACATATCATTTTAATGTTAGATTTTATTGATATTGCTACAGAGAAATTCTACAGGAGATTTAGGTGGTATCACTACTGGGTAGTGAGTGGTAGAAAGTCACTAATAGGGAGGTTTTTACACAAGGGCCGAGGGATGAAAACACAGCAACGGGAGGAACAAATGAAACTAGCTAAATCTTTACTTCATGCTCTCTCTTCTTTCTCTCTCACTCTCTCTGTCAATCTGTCTTTCTTTCTTTCTTTCTTTCTTTCTTTCTTCCGTACAGTTCATGAACCAATGCTGAACTGTGCATGAACTCATTTGTCAGAAATTGCTTATTTAATTTTTCATAAGACAGCCCATCTAGTGTGTATGCAAAGTGCTAATCTTTGTAAGGCAGAGGGGCTAAAATTGATTTGAAGGTTTTTAACTTGGAGTCTAGCATTGGTAATTGACTCTGAACTGAATTTATTTGCATTGAGCATTTCCAATTTAACACCAGAATACAAACTTAGTACTTCAACTCTGCTCTAATTATACACTGATATGCATTCACCCCCTTCTCTCTCCCCCCCTCTCTCCCCTGGCACAAAGACAGACAGTCCAAGAGTTTGTTTACACAGAACTCTGTCTGTTAGTGTGTGTGTGTGCACGCATGCACGTACACTAATTTGTGAGTGTGTCAGTATCTGGGCTAATTGGCTGAATGAACGCGCTGCAGCCTTCTACTTCAGCAAAGCATTGTGGGTAGTGGGGAGGGACTTATCAGCTAGGCACACACTACTGGGCTTTGAAATTAATTAACTTGGTGTGTCGTCCCATAAACACACATGCATGCACAATCTCTCACATTAGCTCACACACAGACACACACACAGTCAGAAGTGTATGGTGTTGGTGATAATGATAATGGTAATGAATGTTGGCCAGTCACAAATTTTTCCATCCAGTTACTGCCGCTGAGTTTATGCTGAGTGAATGGATGTCTAAAGTAGCTGTAGGCTAAGTTTGTTTGTGTGTGTGTGTGTGTGTTGTGTGCACATTTGTGATAATGTGGAGTCTGAGCTGATTAAGTTTTAGCCAGTTGGTGCGTTTTCAGAAAATCCTTCTTTTTTTTTTTGGACACCTTAGGGAAAATGTAAAATTGAATAATTTCTTATTTATTTGCATACATTATTTGGATACATTGCAGTAATATCTTTTGATAATGTAAACTCAGCATTGTGTACGTTTTTTCTCTTCCTACGCACTTCATACTACATGAATTAACCTACTTAGTTGGGATGCTACCACATAAATATTTAGGTGTTACTTTGCAGTGTTAAAATTCTGTTCCATATAGCTGATTTGTATTTAAATTACAAAGCAAAGTATCTTGGACTGTACACCAGCAGAAACATCCACAACCAGTTAGGAAGACTTTATTCATTTGTGTGTTTGTGTCTTGTAGGATTTGGTGTTGAAGGTGCTGCGCTGTCTAGAAAGTCCATCCACAGTAACAAGAGCCAAAGCATTACTACTACTACTGCTACTAATACAGGACAACAGACACACACTACTTTACTGCTGTCAACACAGGTAAACACACACTCACCTACACCCACACACATGCACACACAGGCATGCACATGCACAACCACATACACAAGTTCTCTCCCTCAATAAACATCCTCCCTGCCAGCTTATTATATGTACATTTGTTTTATCTCATTGAGCAACAACTAAAAGTAGCTCACATGTTGTCACATACTGTGACCAAGTACTGTTGTATGAAAATTGACCCATCTCATATGTCTAGTGGATATTCGAAGGTCTTCATAAACAGCTCTATGACTTAGATGACCTGAAGTTCTGAAGCATTGTGAAAGCAAACATTAAGGTTTGGCTGTAACTGTGTGCTCTTCAGTAGAGAGTCTGTGTGACCCTACCCAGCACAGAAGCAGCTCTGGAATCGATGATAAAGCAGATGTGATCACATAATAGACAAGAGATCAGTGGTTGTCTATCCTGTTTACTATGAAGCAGGCTGCAAGTTTCAACTTTAATTTCATTTTGTTGATTAAAGAGTCACATCCTTTTTAACTGTACTATTCTGTAACACGGTTATAACACGTGGACCCTGCCTGAGAGTAACTGTTATTTTACCACATAGTATTCCCCCTACTGACTGACTGTACTGAGATTTGAACCAGTGAAGCTTACTCATAACTCCACTCAGTCTGTCAGACCACTGGCTAATTAGTTTCTCTGGAATGTAGTTGCCCATGTTCACACATAGACTGAACTGTCAGAGAAAAAATAGCATTTGTGAATTCCATTTCAGGGTGGGATTCCCCTTTAATTATTTAGCTTTAGCTTTCAGAGACTGTTCTCTTACCCGGCTACACTATAGCTAAAAGTAAATTCCTTCCTCAGTATACAGTGTGGTGGGGCAAATCCAAAATTGTGCTCCAGGTTGGTTTTGAATTTGAAATAAATTTGCATTTACACAAGAATTACTTTACATAGGTGGTTAGTGTGATTTATTGATTGCTGGAAGATGGCCCACTCCTGTCAGTTTAAGAGCTTTTCATTTTGGCTAGGTGGTGTGCAGTAGCCCACACGTCCACAGTAACTGACTGAATCTGAAAACACTGATTACTTGTGAAAGTGACTTGTGTTTGAGAGTTATAGGCAATAGACAGTTGACCTCTTAACTGTACTACCACACAGCAGCTGATCAGGTCTGAGCATGCTTACTTAATAGTTTTCCAAAAGCTCTGTTTTCTCTTGTCCACACTTAAATGCAAGACTGGCATTTTTAGATGTATTTACTCTGGAGAGCATTTTAGAAAAGCTTTCATTTTGGGTGTGGAAAAACGGCAGCTTAATGTGGACAGAAAGAGAGAGAAAAAGCTTAATTTTTACATTTAACCGATTTAGTGTGGAGGTGTTATACAATAAACTGAGTTAAAGATTGGCCATGCATGCTTTTGTGGAGTGATTTATCTTGAAGAAGAGGTTTCACATTCTGAAATAAGCACTCAGAGATTGCTTTTAAACACAGTTATTCATTATTTTATGTGGCCTGCTTTTAGAATGGAGACTTCCTTCATGAAAATGCTGCCTGGGGTTGTTGGCAAGGCAGTCATACTCTGTGTAACCTTTGCGTTAACTAGCAGCTGTGGGAATGGTAATATAAATGTATGTGCCCTGGACATTCAGTTTGTGCTGCTGTATGTTGCAACTTTACTGGAACTTCAAATGGTTCATTAGCTGGTTGTCCTGTGTTTCACCCTGCACTAACTTGCAATGCAGCTGTGAATGTGCATAACCCACATGATCAGATGCATATGCATGATATATATATATATATATATATATCCTTGATGTATCCTCTCCCTCTCTCTCTCTCTCTCTCTCTCTCCCCCTCCCTCCCTCTCTTTTTCTCGCCAAGTTTGTTTTCTTTTGTATTGAAATGCCTCTCTCTTACCCTCTCTTTCTTCTTTGCTATCGCTCTCTGGTATTTTACACATGTGAACTGCCAGATGAATTTTTCCATCAACGAGCAAAGTTAAGGTTAGTTATTATATATATTTACATTTCTTTATAATTATTTTTACTCACCAAAAATAAACTACTTTTACCTTTGACAGACATAACCACAAAACCTCTCCTTGGCAGCTGCTGAGGAGCTCTCTTATGTCAGCATTAATTTACACTTTTATACAATTATACACAAGTTTAAATTATAAGCTGTGTCCCAATGCCATCATACATAACCGTACTATCAGAATCAGAAATACTTTATTGATCCCCGAGGGGAAACTCTTTCGTTATAGCTGCTCACTATCACATCAATGCACACAGGAATAGAAGGAATAGAAGTACTAAGCAAATCAAATATAATACGCTATAATACAGGTAAGATAAATTAAGTGCAAAGTGGATATAAAGTATAAAAGCTAAAATAACTGTAAGTACCAAGTGGATTTAGAGGTTGATACGTATGTACGGTATAATACAATGTAATAATATAAGTAATAAGTAATAGTGCAATAATGAGTACTGTCAAGTTAAGTGTAGCTTATTAGATTATTATGAGACGGTGGATGAATAAAAGTATGAATAAATGTCAATAAATTAAACTGAAAACAGAGTATTAAACAGAGATTTGTTTTTTGAGTATGAAGTGGGTTTATACTTAAAACCTCCCAAGTATCCTTGAAGATGTCATTATGCGTAATAAATTCAATTGCTTTTTGAGTTTGGCATTGGTGAACACATATGTCCCATGTCTATGTCCTGGGACATGGAAATAAATAGTCTGCATCAGGAAATGAAAATGAAGCAGCATGATTACCTCATTTAGGATCTTTCTGATTGGACCATTCTGTCTGACATTACAGCCTTAAGCCAGAGAATCACATGCTGGATCACTTATAATGGCTTTGCTTTCTAATACTCAGATCTGAGAATAATTAAATTCCTGAAAGTCTGAACACAACTTCCTTTAACACATGACTCCAAAATAGAATTAAGGTGTTTTTATTTCTCACTTTCTCTTCAGCTCATTTTATCTGCCTGTCTCTCTCCCTCACACACACACACACACACACACACACACACACACACACACACACACACACCTCTCTCCTCTTACTTCCTCTCCCTGTGTTCACTGTGTTAGAGCTGTCATAGTTGACCTGCCTGTCTCTCTCCCGCTGAGCACTCATACTGCATGATTCAACCACACACAGAGACACACGTCTTGTCCTGCTCTCAACCAGGCACGTTGTGTTTAATTAGCTCCTTGGTGGCGTGAAAATATGTGTGTTCGTGTGTGTGTGTGTGTGCGCGTGCGCTTTTGTCTGTATGAGATAAACTTGCACAGGCCTCACTGAGGAAGTGTCAAGATTGCCACTGGGAGTGGAATGTGATGGCTTTCAACAGACGTAGTCACACACATACACACACACACACACACACACACGCACACACACACACACACACACACGCATACAGAGCGGGCCACTTGTAGGTCAGTTGTGTGTGAGTACTTTGTGAGTCTCCCACAGTGACTGACAGAGAGGTGGCAAGTTTGTCTCTCTTTATTTAGCAATCAGGAAAAATGGCTGCAAGACTAACAGAGGTACACACAGGAAGAAGTCTAGCAGGGAGACAAATAGGCAGACAGGAAGCAGGCATAGAGCTGGTTAGAGATACAGACAGATAAATAACTACCCAGACAGACATACATGTGCAGTAGATGGATAGATATACATATAAGTAAGATAATAGTAATAATAATAATAATTAATAAAAAAAAACTCCTTCCCTCCCAAAACCACTCCCTCCAAATACGATTCATGGCATATATGAGACAACTTAATACATTCCAAACATGTTACATTCAACAAATATGTGCATTCTGACCCTAGCTGTAACTAAAACTTTCACCCACAGCACAACAAAACATTTTTCTTTGGTAGATTCTACATGATAACTTTTATGTGGAATTAGCATTTGGCAAACTTGATATGTTCCAAACATTTTAAGTACAATTGCACCAGCTCAATCTAGTTATTAGTAGTTTATTTTAAATCACAAAGTTACACATAGTTTTACCACTGTAGTTGGAATACATGAGCTACCCGCCACTGGTTCCCTGACTGACCCGAGTATAGCTCCTGATACACATGTCCTCTGCCAAGTGTACGGTACAAGTTTAAATCAGTCACACTGTTCAGTTTGTTGCATACCAGCTTCTCTGTGGTTCTAATGCAGTTTGCATGTAGTGAGCACAAGACTGAGCTATGCATATGGTTGAGTGACACTTGGTCAACCCGCCTCCTCTCACTGAGCCCGATTTGATGATAGGTGAAAATATGTTTGGACTGTGCTCCTGTTTTTTCAAAATCTGAATTTGATGCTGGATTTACTGGTTTTACGTGATATCCTTTAAAGTAGTTAATTGAAATTATTCATGTGGCAGACCTTCATGGAACTGGACCTGAGCATGGCCTTTACATTTTTTGATACTTACGCTACCTTATCTGTGTGAAATGCCAATGTTCTAACTCATAATTATTTTCTTTGTTTTGTTTTCATTTTGCATTGTCATTGTTAATTCTATCATTTTATTAAATACCTATAACATGCTATAACGGTATTGTTGGGAGTAATTGTTTTCATACCTGAGGGTCAAACGTTGGTGGTACCAACTAGGCTTTGCTTTGCACTGGTATAACTGGTAAACCCTGGCTAATAATCTTTTATGCAACATTATGAGGAAAAATCCTGAATTCGTAATCCCCGCACTCCCGCGGCACCATTGCCACTCTAAAGCTTAGAATCAATATTTGTTAACTAATATGACCTCTCTGAATCTCTCTGTATGTGTCTGCATTCATGCTTTTTGTGCTTGTGTGTGCTTGAGTGTGCTTGTACACACGTGTGGGTGTGTTTGTGTGTCAGTAATGAATACCAGTTAGTAGTGGTAACCTTTCCTCTCTGCTCTGAATTTTTGAATAGAATATTATTGATTACTGTTCAATACAAGCAGTCTGACGAGAATAAAAATGTTCTCAAACTCAGGGCCTGTCTGTCCCTCTCTTGCCCAATTTCCCTGCCCCTTCTTTTTATGCATCCTGTCAAAATTGTATAGCTCATTGACTAGAATCATACTGTTAATGTGTGCATCATTTACATGTTAGTCATTAGTTGATATGAGTGGAGCAGTAGAATACGATGAAATACTAAAAGCAGTCAGAGTGAAAAAAGTCCTGCATTCTTAAATAATGTATCAGTAATGCTACATACATTTTGTGACATGCAATGCATGTGTATCTCTGTCTGTCTAGACTTGTGATGTACCTGGAGAGAGACCTGCGCAAAGCCACTCCCCTCAGAGAGAACCCCAGCCAATCAGGATACCTGTCTCAGTGTCTGGATTTACTGATTGTATATCTGAGTAGCACTGCACCACTGATACTGGGTACAAACAGATACACACTCACACACCCCTCTGCATGAGTGTGCTTGCTCTGTATATTTTTTCCTACATGTTTATATGAATTTGCAAATCAATTTAGCAACTCTACATTCTCCTTTTCTTGCTCCATTCATCCATAACTACTTTGAGAATTTCTGTTTGCTTACTTTTGATTCTGTTAAAACATTAATGGAATTTCAGGTTAATAGGAAACTTTAATGTTTTTGCTAGCTGTGGTAAAAATATCGCTAAACAAAATAGTCAAATGCAAATGTTGGTTATGTTGGTTGATATGGTTAACTAAATGTAATACTGTAATAGTGTTTTTTGTGCTCTTCTCTTTGTGTTACATTTTAACAATAGAAAATAAGCCTTCATAAAAAAGTACTCCTATAAGTAACTCCATCAGCCCTGTACTCTCATCCCTTCTCATCTCCTCTTGTGTCCCCTTGTCTTGTCTCCTCTCTCTAGAGGATGTCTTATGTGCATTACGAGGTGTGATCGGAAGGAGACACCCATCTACATCTCAGAGTAGACAGCTTAAACAAACTCTGCCTACAATGTCTGCAGTGCTGGAACTCGTTTCATCACAGGTAACTTGGACCAAAAGGAGTCCTCATTGTTTGATTTTAATGTTTCTAGCATTATTGCCATTATTGTTATCCACATAGATTTTCTCATGAATTACCAGTACCTATCTTCATTGTTCAGCGCAGTATTGCCCATTTTGCCTCAAAAGGTCAATTGTTTAATTTTCCATATATTTTTACAACTGTCATTGTGGCCTGGGTGTGTGGGCCTGTTAACAAATACAGGATATGTTATGTACTCAGTTTAGGTTAGGGTCAGATAAAATCACCTGGCTACAGAAGGTTCTGTGACACTGTACATCATTTGCGTTTGTGTATAAAAACCCTGTAAGAAAAATAATGTTATGTGTATTCCTGCTCTTCACCCTCCCTTTTCTCTTAATTCTCCCATCACCTCTTCCTTGTTTGTCTGTGTGACTGACTCTCTGTCTTCTCACAGGTCTTTAGATCTCAAATTGTAACTGAAGAGTTTCTAGCTCAAATTGGATTGCTGCTGGTAAGTGTTTGGTAATAAAGTATTACCATCGCTCATGTTTAGATAAGGACTCTTTATCTGGAGTGATTGTTTTACAAACTGAAGGCAAAAATAAAATAACACAGTTAAAACTAGCATGCACTGACATTTTGAATTTCAGTTCATTTGACAAGTTAAAATACATGGTGATAGCCCAAGTTTAGGCAATTAAGACAAGAACATAAAAAGCACTACTGATATCCATTGCAGTCCTTTAATATTTGGGTGGGGAGAAATCTGGGAACCAAAACACACAACAGCACATAATGATCAGTACATGTCTACAACATCACTAATTACAGTGCATTAATACTATGTTGCCCAATTATTGCCATAGTATTTAGTTGATATGGCATTTCTACCCTCTCTCTTTTTCTCAGAACTATATCACCTCTATAGAGTCCAATGAAACAAATCTGACCAGTGCTTTGGGTGAGTTACTTTCTCATTTACTAAAATGTTTACATATGTTCAATAAGAATCTACAATATTTTATTATTTATATATATGTATGTATATATATGTATGTGTGTATATATGTGTATATATACACACATATACATATACACATATATATATTTTTTTTTTTATCTGCTTTTTTCCATTGGAACTGAAATTTTACAATCATTGTGTTTACCTGTTTAAATGAAGACTAAAAGTAATGAATGAAGCATTCTGTAGTTGAATAACTGTGTCACTTTGTAAAAATCCATATTTTTTTGCATATAAAGTTTAGTTGTGAAGGCTGCACTTTAACTCACAAGTCACCTTAAGAAAAAATATTTATATATGAGATAAGGAGAAAGAGAGAGAGTGATACATACAGCCTTGAAGAGACAGATGTGGCATTACATTTCAAATGCTTGTGCGCAAGGTGCAGAGTGCAGGGTCAGCCACAGTGCACTGCATCTGGAAAAGCTGGAAGAGCTGCATCTGGTTCACTGCCGACCCAGCCAGCGGTGCAGGGAATTCAGTTACTGGTTAGCCCGTAGGCCGTCTTCCACTTTTATTGAGGAGATTCAGTAGAGCTGAATGATATTTGATCCCTCATTAGGTGCAGCAGTATGTGAGGAGTTGATTAGGACATCTCTGTCCATTGTGGAAGTCCTGAGTCAGCACCATGCTCTCACCACTCCACATCATAGTGCTGTAAGTATGCATGCAAGCAAATAGACAACTGACTTCCTGTCTGACTCACTGTCTTTCTACCTGATACAGCACTGACTGAATATTTGTGTCTGTCTGTTTTAGTGTTTGATTGGCTACCTGTCTGTCTGTCTGACTGACTGTCTGCTGAGAGTTTAGTGAAGAAATATAGGACAGGTATCTTGTGATATTCAACAAATGTCAGTACATTATCTCTGTCTGACTGTCATCATCCTGGTATTCTGTTACACTTCTGCAACTGTCAGATTCCTAACATACATTTTTTTTTTACTGTTGTTTAGAAAAACACAAGTAAAAAATAAGTTCCTTTGCTGTGTGTCATATTCCATGAATATCTCCAGTTTTTATCCATTTAATATAGTGGCCCCTGGTTTTATATTCAATGATGTCTTCCAGTCTACTAAACCTGTCTATTAGTGGTCAGAGGACAGAGGGTCAACTTGTGCACTATTAGGCAAGACACTAATCAACTATTGAACCAACAGAGCCTCATCAGATCTGTGTGTGTTTCTGTGTGTGTGCGCCCATACGTGTATGTGCATGGATTGGGACGATGAGATTGTGTTTAATGGCTATTGACGTATGGAAGTGGAGAGCAGCAGGAAGCAGACAGGATGGAGGGAGAGAAAAGAAAAGAGATGAGGAATAGAGGAAAGGAGCAAAGAGGAGGCTTGCTGCTACTGATAGTCAATAACACAGGAAGACACTTTAATTACCACCAGCCAGCTCAGATTAACTTTTATTGCCTGCTGGACAAGGACACAGAGTCATGTTTGAGTTAGTTTACTTCTCTGAATCCTTATCACAAAGTAAAGTTTGCAGTATGTTTTGCCTCCACAACCTTCTTTTCTTTTTTACACAATGCTGTTTCACACTATGGGAAAACATTAAATTTGTTCTTTAGTCATCTTAAAAAGTTAAACATTTCAGCTATGTAAGCATTACCTGTTTAAACCAAGTAGCGATGGGGATGAATTCCCAGTCCCAGTTGATTTAATGTGTCATTGAACTGTGATATGGAAAAACAGTTAAAACACTTTATAGGCTACACAGACCTTCAAAAATCTGAACCAACAGCTGTAAACAAATACAATTTAAAATCGACTTCAGTCACTGAGCATAATGTTATTGCACTAAATGTGCATTGAGCCACTAAGGTTGGTCCATTACTTTTTGGGTTATGTTAGCATATTTTGAAATTCAGAGAAAATGGTTAAACTAAAGAAAGTGTTAAACTTTAATTTGGGACATTGGGGAAAAACACAACACACAGGAATAACAGTTTTTTCTAAAAGATTGCCATATAGTTTTGATACAATACATAGACACTGAGTAACAATAAATTAACACATTCTCTATTAACAAAGTTGATTAACAATATTTGAATTTCTCGCATTGACAAGTAGAGAAAAACCCCATCCTTTTTTCAACTGGGTCTGCTGCAGTGACAACCATTCAGTCTTTTAGTAAGGGCAACATATATTGAGCATCTTTATAGACTACTTTTTGTATCCAGGAGCTGCAAGCTAACAATAGCCTATTTGTTGTTGGATTAATGATATACAATAGCTTCAGCACAGTGGGATGTTGGAGAAAAAAGTAGTTTTGTGCACTGCCTAATCAACAATGTACACATGGGGTTTGTTAGTTTGTTTACTAGAAGACACAGAAGTAGAATTTCAGAAGATCAGCTGTTGCCTGTGATTTGCAAATAGTAAAAAGGTCAAATAAAAAGTATACACAACATTTCATTTTTTCTAGTCCTGTGAGAATACAGATGAATTGGCATATTACTATTTATTACTATTAGTGATAGGAAAAACTGTCTTTTTTGCACAACTTGTACAATAGGTAGGGGTAACTAGGTAAGAGAGCAAAAACAGAAAAAGTGGACAAGAAATTATTTCAGTGAGGGGACATGTCACCCATAGTTCCCAGTTCAGAGAAATTGCATCAAACCTTTCTCCCCACACACACGCTCTATCCAGTCTTTTGATGGTTGTGATATTAATACACACACTATTAAGTGGTGGACAACATCCTTTGTAGTTCCTTTCTCTGGCTTTCAATGTAATGACCTCACCCACAATCACTCAGCATTAGTGTTGTTTCTATGGTAATATTAGTAATCATGCAAATTCATGCAATACAGATACATGCCTAAATAAGGGCTTTGACCATTGTGGAAGTACATTTCTCTGTGTGTGTGTGTGTGTGTGTTTGATCAAAGAGATCATTCAACAGTGCTTTTCCATAGTAATTTGATCCTCTGTGACAGTGGTCTGTGTGGTTGATGCCACTGAATTAATATAGTACAGTGTCTTCTATTCAGTTTAATGTAAAAATATATCCTGTTTTCAGATTTGCTGTATATTAAGTAGTTTTTCCAGAGGAAAGGCTGAAATTGCTTTTAATGATATATTTTCCCCCTCAAATGAGAGAACAAGGGATCAAATTGAACTATTGATAATATTTATACAGTTTATGTTCAACAGGGAGATTGAATATACATTTTACATATAAAAGCATACAGCACATTGGCAGTAGTTTTGCTGGTACATTTTCTACAAGATCATTTTCTGCTGCTACAGAATTTCAGCCTGTTTGGACCTGAGTTGTTTCATGACTGTGGCACTGAGACATTATCTGCAGATTAACTTAAAGGTGCTGTATGCAACATTCATTGCCACTAAATGTCGCACTAGAGCACCAGCATCTCAGACCAAAATAAATGGCTGCTACAGCCCATCAGACTCTATTGAGAAAATTTTACCTCACAGATCTTAGTAAAAAAAAAACCTTAATTCAAACTTCATTCAAAGTAGAACTCACCAAACGTGTCTTTGTTAGTCTTTCCACTGTTCCAACAATCATCAACTCATATTTGTTTGAAATAAATCCTTTACTCACCGCGTTAGATGAGAAAAGAACCAGCCGTTATATCGCTCTCCTCAAAGCCAACACTTTCACAGGAAGGGACTCACATGCACTTACATGCACATGTGGCCGGACCGGCTACCAAAAAAATGAACAGAGAAGCTTGGAAGACCACACAATTGTAGGGAGTGTGACTTCATTCTCTGCTCAGGCCACTATTACTCCACTATATCTTTACATAGCAAATAGTTGTTTGCTGCTATATTAATGTTCAAAATCTCGTATACAGAACCTTTAAATAATACCATTGTAAATGACTGCCAGATTCTAGCATCAGTGTCTTACAGAGTATCCGCTTACACTTTATATGGATAGTCTGCCTACAGATAGTTTATCAGAACAGTACATTATACAGAGTGTTTGTAACATTTCAACAGCTTATTAGTTGAGATTCAACAATCTAACCGTTTCACTCTAGGTTTGGTTAGGTTTAGGCACAAAAAACATCTTGGTTAGGGTATGTTAATGAATTGTCACATATACTCTATTGATCTGTTAAACATCTACAGGCAAAGCGAAACAGTTCAATGGTTACAAATACTCTATAAACTGTAGGCAGGCTATCCAAATAAAGTGTAACCGGATACTCTGTAAGAAGCTGATTACCAGTCAATTACAATGGTATTCTCTGTAGGCGGACTGTCCAAATAAAGTGTTACCGAGTATCCTGGTCAAGGACCAATACAGTGTGATATGTGTAAAGTTTTTTTTTTATTTTTTGTCTATTAATGTCTCTCAAAGGTTGTGGATGCTATCCTTCCTCCTCTGACAACACTGGCTTTCAGCAGAAATGGTAAGAGAGATGATGGGTCATTTTTGAGAGAGGGAAGAGAGAATGATACAGAGGAGATGTGGAAATAGAAGCAAATGTCATAGTGCGGGAGGAGGAAGTGAGGAAGAAAAAGGAACGGATGAAATTGCAAATAGGAAAGAGTTGAAGCAAAGGTTCAGATAGCTGAATGGTTAAAGCGCATCTCCTGTTCGACTCCAGCCGGGAACCATTGTTCCCCTTGGTTCCTTTATCAATGCCAAAAAAATAATCTTAAAAAGATAAGATACTGTACATACATCTATGGAAGTAGAAAGATACTGTAGATAGATATATCAAGAAGATAAATAATAGATTGATGAAGAAAGGTTTGTAGAAGAAGAGGGGAGATAGTGAGCAAGAGAGGCAAACCTTGAATGTTTAAGGTCATAAACCTATCTGCATTAATGATTTGCAGAATCCAGTGAAAAGTGTCATTGTAATTATCCACTGCAGTGTTTTGGTTTTAGACACTTAGTGAATCATTACAGTATGACAGAGTAGCAGTATGTTTTGTGGAGCCAGTTTCTCAGGGTAAAATGACAACCTCGTTTTGTTTGGGCCATTAATAGTTGTTTGTTACTTGTTATCGTGTCACGCTTTATTGTTCCAAAAGAGCTTATGACCTTGAGTCTACCTCTGTTTTTGTAAGTATGTAGATTTTCTAGTATCTATGTATTTGTACTACATACTGTATAATGTAATGATATGTAGTGTAGTATTATACACTCTTACTTATGTTACTTGTGTGGCATGGAATTTATTAAGTTCAGTGTTTATGTAAATTTTAATAGTTGTTGAAGGAAATTATTGGATTAAAATACATTAATGTTCACACACCAAACTGGTCAAAACATGCCACTTCCCTCAGTCTTGAGCTGCAGTGACATCCTAAAGTCAATCTCACATTTTAGCATTAGTGTTGCTTCTAAGTCAACAATTTCTAAGTAATGGTCATATGATGTCACGTGCATATTGTGGTCACCTTGGAAACAAAAATGCAACTTAGAAAAATTCTCTTAGCTAATATGTGTAGGCTCAAAAGCTACTACTGACTACACACACATACAGTATTCTAAACACTTCTTGTATACTATATTAATACTCTCCTCTTTCTCTGTGTATGCATTTCAGTGGAGTGGTCTGTGTTTGTTTTGAGGGTGCTGTCCGAACTCAGTCTTATCCTGCTAGTCCAGGTGAGTGATGGAACTGAGGAAGATGAGGAAACAAAGGAAAAGAAAGAGAGAAGAGAGGAAGGAGGAAGACCAGCAGAAGGAAGCGATGATAGAAGCTCCTGTAGTCAAATCTTAGCTCTCATCACTAAATCTCTGCTTCCAAGGTTGGTCTAACTCTTTCTAGGTATAGGCCCGACAGTGTCTCTGGTTTCCACCTTTATTTTATGTTTCTGTAGGAAACAGAAAAGAGTTATAGGTTCTATAAGTAGTATTTTTGACATCAATACAACATATATAATTAATTGTGATATTTTAATACAATTATTATAAATGAGACCATCATCAAAACAATTCCTACCCTCTGTTTTGTGCCTGTGGTATTGTTATCGATTATGTTTCTCAATATTAAAACATTTCCTTTAACCCCCCTTTGATAACCAAGGCAATGTTCCGTGAAGTCCATTCTAGTCCTTGGATTATGCAAATGCCCCACTCCTTTTGGTAAATACTAGCTGTACGTAGACACAATATACAAGCCAAAACAGCTGGAGTAATGTGGCTGTCAGGTCAAAAGTAATTTAAACCTTTGTAGTTCACTGACAGCAGGTAAGGCCCTGATTTCTTGAAATAAAAACAGGGCTATCCAACCATCATCAATTCTGTGATGATTAACTAATTTTCTTGGTCTTTCTTTCCAGGTGACAATCTAGTTATGGATACTAGTAATGTGGTAATGATTTATTGATACCTTTAGCACTTTTAAATGGAATATAGAGTATTTTGTGTCTTGTGTCCTGCTTCTGTGGGTCCATGTCATATCCCAGTACTTGTCAGATACAGCAAACTGACAAGCATCTGTCTTTATGAGTGTTGGCATCAAATTATCTGTGGAGAGAACAGAGAGACAAATGCAGTTTGCAGAAGTTCACATAATGATGTTGACATTTGTGGTGGGTTTTTCTCATTTTCCTTCACATCCTCTATGTGGATCTTTACAGTCTCCTCTTATACCATATTATTTTTATCTCCCTTTTTAAAAGGTTCCTCTTTCTCATGGTTGCCTCATGTGTACTCTTGTTCACCTATATTTCCACCCCCATTTCTTCTCCTAACACTCATATCTCTCCTCTTCCCACATTTCTCTTTCTCTCACTCGCCTTATTATAACTGTAGTTCTCCCCTCCCCTCTTCTCCACCCCTCTCTCCAGATCTGTTCCAGTTTACACTCTGTTACTAATGATCAGAACAGTACATGAATTATTAACACTACGAAAGCCAAATATTGTACTCATGCATGTTTGTGTCTAGGTATGAGTCTCTTCTTCGAGCATCAGAGCCTATCCCACTCTACGCACTCAAACTTCTGGTATCGATGACTGAACACAGCACGCAGATCTGCAGGTATTGTACACACAGGCACTCAGTCAGTCACACAAAACACTGTTGAGGCATCGTAATACCAAAATATGACCTTACTGTACCAGTCTACACATAATAATAAAAATAGTAATATCTACATAATAAAGTACACTGAAGAGTACAAGAAACTGTGTATTACACATCCATTTAAATAGTCCTATGTACAGCAGCACAAACATACATGCAAACCTGCTCTATAAAAACTGGTCAGCCCGTTCTTCTCGACATGGATCCACTTCTTAACATACATTATTCCTTCTCTGTAGTAACTGATGTTTTATGTGGACAGTACATTTGTTAACTGGAGATACTTTTGACTCCAATATTCTGGTTGTCTATTCAAGTCCAAGCTTTGGTAGTATTTTGCAGTCCTAGCAGGCACACACACAAATACACGCAGTCACATTTTAAGCGCTCTATGTGTAATGTTTTAATGCCAAGGCCAGTCATTCCCAGTTCAGCACTGTGAATCACTACTAACTGTTTATTATTTCACACACATACACATGGATAAATGCACAAACACACGCGCACACACACTTATTATTAGCAGTGATTTAATTACCCACTACAGTACATACAGATACACACAAATGATCATGTATTTATTGATGTAGTTGATGCACATTCAGAGCTAATAGCAACATCAGCACAGCTGCATCACTGCTGATAATCTACATTCAACAAGATCTTTTTCACCCCTCTTAAAGACAGTATTTTCGACATTGGCAATCAGTTTAGTGGCAGGCATAAGGTGTTGTATCAGCTAAGATGACATATAAGTTGACATATTGTGTTGATATATCTTGGCACACTAGCTACTTCTGAAGAGCTTTGTTAAAAAGTGTACTGCACACTCTTCAAATATACGACACTGAGACAAAATTATTGCTGGCGTTACAGTAAAATTCACTACTGCATAATGTCAAAGTAATTCGCTATTCAGGATCTTAAAAACATGTCTTGAGGAAGCAGTCATCTGTTACCAAAATAAAAAGAGGTAATGATGTGTTTCCTGGTTTGGTTGCACAGGAAATCTGCTGATCCCTAGGCTTACTATGAGATGACCTGTGTGTGTGTACATGCGTGCACTCTCTCATGCGTGCGCTGATATATGTGTGTTTGATAGATGTGTTCTGACAGCAGCTGTCAGTAAGTCTTGATTCTCTGGTCATCTGTCTTCTCTTTTCAACTTTTGACAGAGACAGAAAGTGAGTGTGAAAAAAAGAGGAGACAGAGAGCAAGAATGGGGAAGACAAGCAGTGGATGGAGGGGTGGAAGGAAGGATACAAGGAGGAAGTAGGAAAGAGATAGGCAGGGAGATTGGGTTAGATGGATGGGGGGAAAGGTAACATTGGGAAGGAGAGAAAATGTTGACAAAAGGTGGCAGAAGATGTTAGAAGGGATGAAATGTTAATGGCTGAGGTAGCATGAATGGACATGCATCACCTCCTTGCTCGAGTAAAAGTAGGAGATAAAAGTGTGCACTTTCCCTAACAAGCAGTTGTTTCGGCTGTAGATCAGCCAAATTATGGAATCAAGGGTCTTATGTAGCAAAAAGTAGTCAATAATACAGAAGTTATTCTCAAACATTGTTGGCTGTATTTAAGGCAAGCTACCTTTTGGTCATTTAGTCTTACAAATACAGTCATTATAAATATTTGTGGATCGCAAAGTGGTTATAGACATGGAAATGTCTCATGGCCAAATATTGTAGCTCATCCATAGCTCTATGTTTCATCTTTCATCTTTCAATACTAAGCATTAATTTAAAACAACCATGACTGTTAACTAAAAAAATAAAACTGTTTTGTCCTTCCATTTCTTTTCCCACTTCCATCCACTTTCTTTATCTACTTCAGCAATAATAACTCAACAAACCTTTTCATCACTAATATCCCACTCTCCTTCCATCTCCATCCATCCCTCCATCCCATCCTCCCAGAGTTCACCCTCATAGCTGAATATGCCCCTACATCTCTTATCAGAAATATTACCCCCTCTCGTCTCCATCCTCCATCGTCTCTTCTTCCACCTCTCCTCATCCCCTTCTTTCCTTGACACAAGTAGAGTGACGTGAACTTTTCAAATTGGTGTCAGCACTCTTCTCTCTACATCTCTGTTTTTCTCTTACTCTTTTTCCTCTGACATTATTAACAATATTTTATATTTTTTCTTCGTCTCCCTCGTTCTCTTTCTCTCACCATCTCTAATTTATTAACATTAGTCCACATTTCTCTCTTTCTCTGTGCCCTCTCTCCACAACTCTCCCTCCATCACTGCGGTTATACAATCAGAAATTAAATTGCCTGGGTCTTGGTTAGATAAGTGTGCCTATGAAGCTGGCCGAGCGGTAATTAGATGGTAAATTGGGGACATTAACGTTGGGAAGGCAGCCTGCTGTTTCTCTCTGCATTATCACAGCCCAGACACACCTTCAAACAACTACATTTACTATGACCTTTAGCTGTGTGGTTACATGTGTGTGTGCCCAAGTATGTTTCAATGTCCTTATACGTATGTCTGTCTGCCAAATGTGTGTGGATGTGGCCTAGCGCTTTCACACATGCCATGCTTATCAACCAAGTATCAGGTAGTATTTTCTCTTAGTTTAACTGGGTTGGCTATTGTATTGTGATTGTAGAAGAATCTCTATCTGAAACAACTCATAATTCTTCTTTTCTTTTATCATTGGTTAATACCATGACTCTATGTCACCTCAACCTTGCAAACCATTACATCATCAAATTGTTGAAAAGTGGAATTATTAGGTGTTAACAACACCAAGGTGGTCGTTTTCACACACTAAAAGTCTGTAATTGCATGTAACAGCCTGTTTTACTGGCCTGCTCTCTGGTGTGAATAAATGCATAAAAAAATATTTTAAAATATTCTTTAGATGATGACAAAAACTCATTAAGGTGTGTCATTTATGAATAATTGGCTCATCCTCTAGGGAAGAACTTTCCGGTGCCTTGTGATATACAGTAGATATTTGACTAAAACTTCCAAATGCTAAGATATAACCTCCTGACTAGCTGACAGCCAAATTACATGACTAGTAGAGCAGAGGTTAATCTAGCTTAGTGTTTGGCCATAATGTGATAGTTTTAATTTTATTGTGTTGTTTATGTGGTGTTATATTCTCTCTTATAAAGCTAATACTGATGATGTATGAGTTGTCTCATCTGTGTTTGTTCTATTATAGGCGGTCTGTTGTGATCTGGTTTGTTCAATGTCTGGCGTTGTGCACTGTGTCTATTGATGTATGGCTGGTAGTTGGTCCAGTTTGTCATGACGTGCTGGCCTGGCCCGTCCTCTCATCTCTCAGCCTGTCACCTACCTAATGGGAGGCCATCCGTTACATCTGCAAACACAGACACATACCCACTCACACACATACACACACACACACACACACACACACACACACACACACACACACACACACATATACTTGTACTTGTATCTTTGTGTGGACTGCCATTGACACAATTCCCTAGCCCCTTACGCTAACCTTAACCATCACAAATAAATGCCTAACCCCTACCCTAACCATAACCTAATTGTAACCTAACCCTTAAAACCAAGTCTTAACCTTCAAACAGCCCTTTAAAGTTGTGAGGACAGGCCGAAATGTCCTCACTTTCCAAAAATGTCCTCACACTACAGGTAAAAAATGTGTTTCAATCACAAATACATACACACACACATACACACACACACACACACACACACACACACATTTATCCCTTCATAAAAGGCCTAACATAGGGTACAGAGTATATATAGTGCATCATTGATCTCTGGATTCATTAATCATGGCAAGTTAAAAAACAGCTACTACAGAGATATAGTCAGTATCCACAACTCCATGTTTCTACAAGCAACCTGCTCCTACAGACAGTGTTCTCAGTATAGATGATGGAGATGGGTACTGATCAACTAAAAAGAAACATCTTTTCAATGCATTTCAATGCTGTTAGATCAGTAGATCAGCTGTGTACTGATGGCTGCAACTCAGTTATGGTCGCATTAAACAAAAACATCCATTACATGACTGTGTTGTAGGTCAAATTATCTTTATTAATCTGATGTCAGACAAGAATAGAAAGACTCATTCAAGGTAACATACATGGCATATCATGTATGATGTTAAATGTAACAATTTGAATGTTGAAGCAGGTTGGTGGCATGAAAATATTAGGTACATGACCCAGTGAAGCCTGGAACTACTGCTTGGTCCAAATAAGAGTAGTTTCTTTTTCAGATGCTGATGGTTTTACCCAGAAGTTGTTGTAATTGTGTGGGGAGTATTTTCTCAAGACACATTAAGATACAATGAAACTGGTATTGATTTCTGTGTAAAAAGTAGGTTGCAGGACTGCAGCAAAAGTAATCAGATGCAACAAGGAAAAGACAAAATGTATCTCAGCACACATATAAAACATAAAGTAGGCAATTGACCAGTAAAAGAAAAACATTTAAGTTGTAAAAAGGTAATGTAAAAAGTTATCGAGACTTGTTAACACCCTTTGATGGCAATTTGTTCTCTTTTTGGCTGACCAGATGCATTTCTACCAGAACATCTAACTTTTATTAAATGAAGACAGCCTCCCAGTTGATACACCATCATTCTAAGATGGTTCCAAGAACATTAAGTTCCATCCCTGTTCAATGTTTGCTGCTGAAAAGTCCATTGAAAATGATGCTGTTGAATCAGCTTATTTAAATAAAGGTTTCCATTAAGTGGTCTGATGCCTGCCAGACAAGCTATAAATCATAGTTAAAAAAAGACAGATTTTTAAATTAGTGGACGGGCTTTGTTACCTTCAGCATATTACCACCAGTCTGACTTCAGCTGGCTTTGTTCCCATTATAGCCTGAAGTGCTTTCTAATGCACACAAACACACACATACACAAGGTGTGTGTGCACATAGAACCTTAATCAGAAAGTAGACGAATGTCATTGCTAATATAGACATCCATCTCTCTCTCCCTCTCTCGCTTCTACCCTCTCTCAGCTTTTCTTCTAGTTTTTCCAGTGTGGATTAATCCACAACACTCTTTTGTTTTCACATCTTCTCTGCCCAAATCTTCTCCCCTCTCCTCTAATCTTCCCCGTCCTTTCTCCTCTTCGCCAAATGTAATCTTCTCTTACCTCATCTTTTCCTTAACTCTCATCTCCTCTTTTTGTATCCTTCCCTCTCCTCTCTCACCTTCTCTCACTTCATCTGCTCTCATCGCGTCTCCTCTTTTCATCTTTCTTTTCTCCCCAATTCCACTGGTACCAGACAGGAGTCATGTAGCAGAACTCCAACCTTAATGAAGATGAAACAGCCCAGTGTGTGTGTGTGTGTGTGTGTGTTTTGTGTGTGTGTGTGTGTGTGTGTGTGTGTGTGTGTGTGTGAACAGTGCGGTGAATTGCCTCTAAATGAATTAATAAATTAATTTTTCATCCCTGTCTTTCTACCTCTGCTCCAATATGTATTATTCTCTTTCCTTTTCAGGTTGATCAAACACAGTAGGATCCTACCATCAGTCTTTCAACTCATTATGGTAAGAAACCTATCTCACTTAATCAATTATTATTCAGCCAATCAGCAAATCACTTGATCATTAAGTCAGTCTGTTAAATAGTCTGACAATCAGCCAATCCAAACTAGTTATCACAATCTGTATTATTTTATGGCACTTCTGATGTATTTTACTCCAGCTCAGTTGTATTCTGCCTCCTTCCTTCTCTCTCCTCTCTCACTCACTCCATCTAACCGTATAGATGTATTTATGTAAATTAGTCTGAGTGGTGTTGACCTATTAGAGGGCTGGTGTAATTGACAGGCAGGTCAGCCATAGAAAGGAGAAAGGGTTAATAGAGTGAGAATATGGACTCTACTATTAAGATCCAACACAAACGCACAGCACTTGTCTGTTATCAGCGAAGCATAACAATGTTTCGAGTAAACAATTTATTTCACCTGACCCTTTTTGCTGATGCACAATCTAATAAACACACAAACACATACGGAACAATCTGTTTTCAGCAAACCAAAACACTTGGGCTGCAGGAAACTATTTATAGTTAATTTACGCACACACACATGCACTTGCACATACTCACAAAATAATCAGTGTTCTGCGTGGCTGCCTGTCCAGCCTCGACAAGCTGATGCAGAATGTTAAACACTGCTATCCAACAGCCTGATTAACTCCTCTCCTGATTGTTTACTCCTGTCTCAGCCTGTCATGTCAGGATCCAATAGTGCCGTCTGTATTGCTCACGTTCGGATTGATTTATGCTGCCTGAAACAACTGTGATCTGGATTGATTACACCTGTCTCTGGTGATCACACTTGTCACGGAGAAACTCACCTAATTGTATTTGTCTAGATGATGAAGTAGTTCTGCTTCAGGCATGAAAGGACTTCAGGGAGCTGGCTAGACCATGGTTCTTTAACTGGTTGGTTGCTGTACCTGAGGAGGCAGAAGGCTAATCAGAGTGGGTTGCAGTCAGAGACTTTTATAAATCATGCCTCACTTATACTGTACATTCTGTAGATACACCACTAATACATGTTGAATGCTCTGAGTTAAGGGGCAGAACAGTGAGTCAATGAGTTAAAATAAATTTTGGTCGCTCTTTGTCAGGTTTTATGCTTTCAGTAATGTACACGATAGTCCTTTCACAGCTTATTAGTCCATAAAGATCAAAATAAATTAGTTTTGTCATTTGTTGTTTCTGACAGGCAGGTTGTCCTAAATGTGAATTGATGTCATTGTCTTCAGCCTCAGGCTACTGTTCATGACGAGCACCAGCCAGGCTTATCAGCCCGTACTCAGATCACACTGATGCGCACAGACCCCGCAGGCAGAGCTGGTGTATCTCAGAGGGGATCAAATAGTGAAATGAGGGCAGGAGAGAGAAGGAGAAGTGAATTACTGTAGGAGGAAGGACAGAAGGTTTTATGAAGAGGAGAAAGAGAAGAAGAAGAGAGTAAGGGGAGGAAAAGCAAAGGAGGAGAAGGGAGAGGTTGAGTAGATAGGAGTAAGAGGAAAGTGGAGACTACAGCATTACTCCCCAATAACATTTTTTTCAGTAGGTAAAATGTATGATTCTTCTCAGATATTAACATCTAATTCTTAACTGTGTCTCCCAGGTCAAGGAATATTTGTCAATATTGCTGTTTATGACAATAGAAATGTCAAATATGTAAGTATAAAACTGACCTGTAATAACAACAAAATAGCTTATTTTAGGTGACAACATTGACATTTCAGTCCATAAAACATGGGAAAGGCAGCTGCTCACTATTATACAGTAGTTTTACTGATATTCAGTACTGTGTCCAATAAACTGGAGACCTAGTGATCTGGTAAACCAGTGATTTTTCAGGACAAAATAGAAATTTTCTATGACAAAATTTTGATAAACAAATCCAATCAGTGCACATATAAGTCGTCAGTTTTTTCACTTGCTGGTTGGCTTCTGTATTGTTTGGTCCACACTAGTTATTACTGACCTTGTATGCAATGCGGGGTGTCCTGCCAACATTTTCAGACGTATCCCTAATGGCAGGCTTTGGGGAAAAACTGATGCCTGGGTTGCAGTTGGCCCCTGGGACAAATTCCCAGCAAGGCAGTGTCCAGCTCTCTTAATACATTCATGGTGCAAGCCTCTAGGGGCAGCACTGGGCAAAGGCCTAAAACTGTATCACTGAAGCTCACAGACACACAGTATTTAGGCAACTTACTTTGTATAAGTAAAGGTTCCTCAAACAGATAAACATTGGGGTTGAGAATTTTTAACTAAAGCTTCCAATACTGGGGCTGGGTTTGTGTGCAAGTAAGTAGGTTTTTGAAATGTTCGTGCTGGAAGATTTATCTTCTCAAAACAGATTCAAAGGTTGATTGTGGTCAATAATGGTGTGTTAGTGTTTTCACAACAAGCCAGTAACTATTCGGCATGAAGAAAGTCTATGACAGAAACGCTGCTTCATGTGCTCACTGTGCTGTGTGTGGAAGTCCACCACCTTACTTGTATTTACATTATCTATCTGAAGTCATCACATTTAGTTTAATGTTAGTAGATGTGAAAAATTCTACTTAGAAAACCTTTAACTATGGACTAATTATGGAATACAAGATGTCGTTAGCTGACCTGTAACCTAGTTATCCTATCTCTTCCACTTACTTTCTTTAGGCTAACATTAGTAATGTTACCAGTGGGATGGTCCAGAATGCAGTTGCCTTGCTGTGTAATCTTAGTGGAGACACAGTCTTGGACCTGGAGCCACAATACCAACAAGGTACAGTATGTCTGCATCTGTACGTATGGAGAGAGGGAAGATTTAACTTTTCTCTGCTTTGAAAAAAAAAAACTTCTACTTTTCCTCTACTCTACTGTTTTGTACTGTCTGTTACACTAGTGCTATTATTAGTGAGTGAGTTAAGTGAGTCCTAGAGACCCGTCTGTCATTGACCCTAATGCACAGTGTGTTGGTATCATGTATCTACTCTGCTAGCATTAGTTATTGTCATGTTACTTGTTGGCATCTTGTTTTCCCCAGCCTGCTGCGTAATGCTTGTTCAGGTCAACAACCTTAGCTGTGTGTGTGTGTGTGTGTGTGCATGAGGCAGTGTTTTTGTCCTTCAGCTGTGGTGCAACTCAATAATATTAGAATTTCCTTTTTCCTCCTTAGGTTAGGTCATTTTAGGCCCATTTTAGCACAGAGCTAGTTTGGGATTAGGACTTTAATTAGAAGGAAGGAATAAGAAGGCCCACAGCTTAGGCATGCAGGGATGCAGCCTAAATCTAGCATTAGAGAATGGATGAAGTAAATTAAAGATGTTTTCAAGAAAACATTTATAAACACTGCTGCCTGTGTGTGTGTGTGTGTGTGTGTGTGTGTGTGTGTGTGTGTGTGTGTGTGTGTGTGTGTGTGTGTGTATGCAAATGTTTCAGGACCCACAGTTCAACGCTGTAATTGCAACTCTCAGCGGCAATGAAAATTCCACACAATAATAGTTGCCTTCTCAAATTTCTATTTAGAACTGTGTTCATTTCTCTCTCTTTCTAGCTCTCTCTTTCACTCATCATTTTGTGTCTCATTCTGTCTATCCATCTTTTCCTCTGCACCCCCTGCCTCCCCAAAACCACCACCACTATCACCCTTTCCTCTTCCTCTTTCCATTGGGTCAGCATTGCGGCAGTTCAGTAGTCAGCATCATTATCGTCCAATCAGCTCTCCTCTCAACAAGAAACTGTCAACCCAGCATTAATACTGGCTGGGCAATTAACGCTATCTCCCTCTCCTCTCCTCTCCTTTTACTTATTCTGTTGCCCTTTGCTGTATTAACTTGTTCTCCTCCTCTTGTTCCTCCTTTTCCTCTTCTCCTACCATCCACTTTTCCAATCTACTCCACTCACATCTTGCCCCATCATATACTCTCCTTCCTTTCCTCTGTTCCAATTTTTACCTTCTCCCCTATCCTCTATTTTTGGCTCCTCTTCTATCTTCTCTCCTCCTCTTTCTCCCTTCTTTTAGTTGTGGTGCCCTCCAGATCAGTGTGGCGATGGCAAGAAAGAAGGGAGAGGGAGAGGAGGAGAGAAGCGGAGAAGGGAGGAAGCGTGTATAATTGGCTTTTTAAGGTGTGACAGAGAGAGGAGGGGAAGGGTGGTGTGTGAGCATTTATGTGTGTGTGTGCGTGTTTGTCTGTGTGAGTGTGTGTGTGTGTTGAAAGGTACTGAAATAGACAGTGAAGAAGAACAAAATAGGGGGGTGTTTTTTGTGCTTGTGTGAATGCATTTGTGCTTATGCTTCTGTGTATGTGTGAAACTAAGAGGAGATGTATGTGTATGTGGGGGGCGGTGGATGCAGGAGCACCCAGTGTGTGTGTGTGTGTGTGTGAGTGGGTAAGAGAGAGAGAGAGGAGATGAGGTTTATAATTGGGCAGATTTGCCTCCGACTGAGATAATACCCCCTGGGGAATGAAGACAGAGGGAGCAAAGAGAGAGAAAGGCAGAGATAGGGAAGGAGAACAGAACAACAGAAAGAAAAAGAAGATGGCAAAAAAGCATGGGAGAGAAGAGGGAAGGGAAAGATGATAGAGCCAGGAAAGCAAAATGGGAAGTAAAGAGGGTAGCAGAGAGGAAGAATGGGATACACAGAGAAAGAATGTGGTGCATTTGGGTGAGGAGACATGGAGAAGGCATAAGATGATAGAGGAGAAAATTTGAGGTTGAAGTGAGTGACAATTTGATAGAGGGAGAGATTGAGAGAGGCGGGAGGCAAAGAATGACTTGATAGGGGAGTAAGAGAAGCTTCCTAAACAAAGTTCTTATTATTTTACATGATTGTGGATGCCTCAGATTTAATTTGTTAACATGTAGCAGACTAACGTAGAAAGTCTCGGTTGTAATCTGATTGTGTGAGAATATGAAGCCTCGAGCTTCTCTACAGAGAGTAAATTTGAGACTCATTTTGTAAGTACATAGATTTGTTAAGGAAATTGACACATCTTGAGCATGTAGAGCAGCAGAAATTCACCCCAACAATTTGGAAGTGTTCGCATCCTGAGCAACCCCTGAGTTTGGTCTTAGGCTGAGGTGCTGACAAGGTGTCAGTTAATTAAAGTATGCTTGTAATTAATTAAAGACGTCTTCAGGGGCTCCATGTGTCTTCAGAATCCTTGAAGGTCTTTGGTTTGATCCGCCACCAATCCTTGTTATTTCTCTTGACCTTCTGTGAGAAGCTCAGAGGAATTTTTAGGTAATTGGCTCTGCATTGGTGTTATCTAGTTTCTGTGGATCTTGCATCTATAAAGTGCCATTTGAAATTGATTCAGGTTTGGATTCATTTCCCCAAACGATGTCTAAAAAATTCTATAATAGTTTTTCCACATCGTGTCCATATGTGTCCAATCAATAAGATTGCCCCCTGGCATAGTTTATACCACAAAGATCTGTCTTGCATATTAATATTTCCATATTAGCATGCACCCACAAGGTCAATGGATTGACAATTGTACATAATGGCAATCAATAAGACACTTTTGACTGTAAATGTAAGCTGTTTTGCAGTGTATCTTGACTTTATGCTGTGCATAGATTGCATTGATACCTGTGCAGTTTGCATTGCAGTCCGTGGATACCAGTGAAATATTTATTGACTTATTGTAGTATTTCAGTATTATGTTTTACAAAGAACAATATCCCAGTGTGAATAAGCAATTATAACATGTCAGATATTTACATATTTCAATATGTGGCAATGTGTTGATCTTTTCCTAACCTTAAACCTGACTACAATCTTTACCTAACTTAAACTAATTAGTTTTAGTAGACTAAACTTAACTAGACCTTAACTTTAAGGGTGGTAGATCACAAAAGGCTTATAGGTTTTTGGAACAGTCATATGCGACATTTTGCAAGGCATTGACAAGCAACCGATTTTGTCATTTGGGCATATATTTTTTTAAAGTAAAATGCAAATTTTTGGTGACAGTTTTGCTGCTAGCTGGGTGGCTGTGCTCCTGTAGATTCAGTCAGGCTGTTTTCTTGACCAGTGCATGAATGCTTAACACTGAGTGCACTACAGAATATGGTGGTAGTGGTAACGTCTGTTAGCCATAGGGTAGGACCAAAAAAATGGGTGCTTACATTCTAGACAACATATAATGAATAAAATTTGGTTTTCTATTGATTTGATGATGGAAACTAATAAAAGGGATAATCAGTCACAGGCTGTATCTGGCCCAGGACCTACCAGTTAAGGGCTCACATCAATATGGAGAATGAAACCATTTGCATTTAGGTATTCAGTAAGCACATCAAGCACACACAGGATTTGACCATGCTATGCTTCACTCTATCCTTGAAGAAGTCTAACCCAGATGCCACATACATTATTGGGGAAAATCACATTATTGAAACCATATACACCCTTTAATTTAACTTTATTTAGATCAACTGAAACATTACCCATTAATCAAATGTTATCAGTTTAGTAGAGGTTTTTCTGTCCCCAGAAAACATTCCTAATTTGTTTAGACAGTACTGATCTGTGCCACCCATCCTGTTGATTCCCAATAGAACTCATTTTATAGTGGTTTATAAATAGATGATACTGCAAAGCATTGTAGAATGTCTATTTTTAATCTAGTTAAAGTCCAAAATCCAAAATAGGACAGAGCAGAATGTTTTTTTTACTCATAAATTATTCCTCCAGTCTTAAATAAGCAAGTAACATTAGTACATATGTGACATTTAAAAAATTGACTTGTTAGCATTGACTGAAAGCAGCTGTTATCCATATACAGTAAAAGCCTGTGTGTGTGTGTGTGTGTGTGTGTGTGTACACTAGTAATTTCTGATGTATAACTGACTGAATACCAGAAAGGAGCCAAACTAAGATAAGACTGTATTACATTACACAAACATGAAGTATTTTTATGATCTTTAATATCTCTTCCTTTCCTGTTGAGATAGATACAATTGCTGTTGCAATCTATGATGAATCTGCAGTGGTAATAAATGTGGGTCCCTGTTTTAACCATGTATTCGTAATGTCATGTGTGCAACAACACTAAGTGCGTATCCAACTGCACTTGCTATTTTCGTTCAGTAATATGAATAATATAAATATATTACAATAAATATATCAGCTGCTCACATTACTCTTTGAATTATTTTTCATGGAACTTTGTGAACTGTTTGTGCTTAGTGCATTTCCAGGATGCCTCTGTTTCCTACACTCCTGATGATTTACTCAGCTCAATTTAGTAAGCTGTGTAGAATATGGGGTAAAAGCGACCAGTCTTTAAAGTAACTATTTTGCAGCAGCTTGGTGCTTGCTGTGCGTGATTTAATCAAGGATACCCACAAAGGGTCAAACATGTAGAAATGTCTTGTACATTGGAAATGCACAAAAGATTAAATTGGAGACTGCAGTTGGAAAGCATGTACCTGTCCTATGGCTTTCAGACAACTAGGGACTCAGTCAGCTATCTAACTATCTATCAATCTACAATGCAGTACAGACTCTGCTTTGCTGGCATTGTTTCCGTAGTCAGATTCCTTTTGTAGTATCAATGTGGATCCAAATGTCTCTTCTGGTTGAAGTAACTGCATTTTGCCATTGCTGGTGAAATTCAGTCAAATGAGTGGCATTATACTAAAAACAAGCAGGTCCTTGGTTGTCAAATCTATAAGCAATGTCAGTTACCTATATTTATCTGTATCACTGTAATCTCACATACTGCAAGTGTGTTTACCGTGACTCACATATCTATCAATTTTATCCCCTAAAAAAATACATGCTTAGTGATTTGTGTTTTTGGTCTGTGATCAGCTGTGTTTTGTTTGGATAACAGCTGGTCTAATCAAAATGCAGTGAGGCCATGAGAAAATCAGTTTTGACAGGTGGTTTGACGAGTCACAGAGTACTGCCAGTGTGTGACTAAAATTGAAAACACTGGATGCATTTCGAAATAATGTTGGGTATGCTTCAAATTCCCTTTCCAATTTCCAACTTTGACTACTTCCTTAGCCCTTTTGTAACCCTCTTCCAATAGATTTTTTTTTCTTGTAGCCCATTTGAAATCAATGCGTAGAGTGACCTTTGGCGATTAATTGTAGATATTTTCAAAGATTCTACTGTGCTGTTACCTTTTTTGAAATACATGTCATGGTAGAATGTGTATAGAGTGGAAGTATAAAAACTTACATATTGGCCTGTTTAGTGTTGTTTTGTCTACATAAAACTGTAGCAGATTATTACAGAATTGACTCAGCCAAATTTAACACTATTTTTATATCCTAATAGTCCATATGATCACCAGTTACAAGCACAGTCTGTGCTATCTATGTATATTCCCAATATGAGCATATGCTTTAAATTTTAGGTACACAATCAAAGAGTAATTTCAGTTTTGATTACTTACGCAGCTATAGTCTGGTTGATAGGTAGCTAAAATATCGGGAAAGTTTAGAGAATGTATTTGATAGAAGTTTTGTTATTTCTTTGTGATTTGGTAAAAATAGCTTTGTATAGTGATGGCAGCCATTCTCAACAGATAATAACAAAATAATAATATTAACATATACATGAGCAACTATCTAGAACAGAGTTTTCATCTGAACAGGACTGCATTGTCGGATCACATTAACAGCAGAAGAGGTCTTTGTTTGACTGAACAGTCCAAAGTAGAGCAGACTGTTTATTTAATTATGAGGCATGACAAAGCAACAGTACATCTCACTGACAGCAGGCTAGCTTAATGGCTTTCTAGTGTCTGCAGTGTTGCACTTTCACTCACAAAAATAAACACACACACAATGTCTACATTCTAAATAAAGATCTGTTGGAATAGAAAATAACACTAGGTGTATTTTCCCCAGTGAAGACAGTGATTTAATTAATTTGTTATTTAACTGTTACTTTTTGTGTGCACAGAAATTAAAATCAAGTACAACGTTGGACTTCTTGATAGGCACGGTATACATTTATTGGAACGTGTCATGTCAACCGAGTCAGGGCAGATTCTATCCAGTCTTCACTTACAGAGATGTGTAGTGAGAACACCTCAGGGACAGAAGCCTACAATATCTAACTACACAGATCGAGCTGCAAAATGCAGAGTATCTTGTGTGTCATGTTAAATTTATTGAGCAAAAGAACATGGTTTTGCACTTTCGTAAAAACAATTTATTCATGGCTTAGCAAGGGTTAGCAGCATTACGACATGTTCTACATTGGACAGTTTTCTAAGGAAGTATAGAGTGTAGTGAGAGGGATGAGGAAGAGATACGAAGAGAAGAACAGAAAGTATTTGTAGATGAGCATCTAAATTGAGTTGTCTTTTGTTGTTGCTGTTTGTGTTACCATTCTGTGAACTTGGGAGTGTTGATACTATCAGATTTTCACAGATGAATTCAACCTGCACAGCTTTGAGTTCTGTTTAAAAAGTTAAATGTCAAATTCAGGTAATTTTCTCTGCTGGGCAAATTGGTGACAATGAAATGCTAAACGACTTAAGAGGAAGAGTGTACCTCATGTTGTGTAGGAGTCGAACCAGAGCCTGCAGCTACAGACATTTACTCAAGTCAGGCTCAGAGATACTATTATGTTTTATACTTCCGACATACAAGTAGGAAAGAGCGGGAGGTGTTGGTTGTTTGGAATGCAGAAGTAGGTTGGTTTGATTGGTTACAATCTATGAAGTGAGTTCATATTAATGAGCTTGTAAGCAAACTGATTTTTTATTTGATATTTCATGATGACAATGAAGATACATGGCACATGTGCAAAGATTAGTGTGGAGAATTCTAAGTTTTGGTACCAACAAGTAATTGTATCCAAAAATCCAGTAACTGTATCCAATGACTTTTCTACTGCACAGGCCTAATAGAGGTGGTGGTGAGCACCCTCACGGAAGCTGCACTAGTCCAGCTGGATGGAGAGGGGCATGCTGTGAGGAAGGTCAGCCATCTTGTGTTACAAGCCCTTCTGGAACTGCTTCACAACATCCTAAAACAAACATCTGTTGTTGTCCGCTCCGCACTGCAGGTATGAACACTCAAACACAGCTAATGAGAACAAGAAACTCACTGCCCTCTCTCTAACAATAGTCACGAAGCTGCCCTTGAGCAAGGCATAGAACAGATCATAAAATGCACTGAAAACATTTTAACCTCCAGTGCCATCATTAAGTTCTTAAAATGTATTAGCACTGTATTTCAAAGTATGCCCTACCCCAGTAACATAGATTATGGTCGGTCGCTTGCAGTCACTACTACAGTGACTGTTGTATTGGGTCCTGTAAGAAAAAACAATTCTCAAAAGGAAACAAATTGAGGCTCTTTGAGTAACTCAGCAAGCTAAATTCAAGCCTCCTCAACTCACCTTGCAAGTTACAAAACAATATCCTTACAAACTTATAACTTCAATATAATATACTTCTAAAAAGCACTGCATTGCCACAGTCATTGCAAATAAATCCTTAAACAGCCACACTGGCTTGTCTTGAATTTTTTTTTTTTTAATGTTTTTTAAATGGTTGTTAGCTGTGTGTCAGTTGTTTTGCTGCATCATGTTACATTCGTCTTTATAGGCTGGTGTATTTCCCACATTGATTCACCACTATTTACCAGTTTCAACTCTGTTGAGCACAGAATCACCAACAGACTCACAAAGTCAACTTCCTCAAAATGTTGCCCTTGTATCATGTCTCGAAAGGCATGTGTGTATGTGAGTGTGTGTATATGTCCATTGATGTGTGCAGTGGAAGCTAGCAGGTTTAAGCAACTGCGATATTGAAGTTGCGGACTCAGGAGAAAGCGGATGAGGTCCCCAGTCCAGGGACACACACACACACACACACACACACACACACACATACTCACAGGCATACACAGAGGGGCCTGTCTGGCTGTGTCCCTGCGGCCTCATTATCACCACTGGCTTTGTCCTCAGCTTGCCTCCCTACACACACACGGACATACGCTCACATACACACACACCAGCCCCCATCTCCCCATACGTACACCCCAGCCCAACGCATACATATTAATACATGGACAGGGGGGTGGGGGGACTAAAGGGGAGGCAGGGTAAAAGACTGGGTGGAAGAGAGAAGGACAGAAGAGAGAGGGGGAAGGATGGAGAGATAGGAGAGACAGAGATGGAAAAGGGAGCAAGCAGAATGTGCAGCTGAAATCAATTCTGCGAGAAATGCAAAGCTCATTAAAAAGAAAACTTCTGCCCAAACCAAATTCATTTGGGTAATAAGGTCTGATAAGGAAAGAGGACGTGACTAGACCGCTCTCCCCAAACTATTACTCCGTTGGTCAAGAGAGACAGTCAGAGATTATGTATACTACAGAAGAAAGAAGAGAAAGGAGAGAGTGAGCATAACCGAGAAGAATTGACTTTGGGGAAGAGAGAGAGAAAATATGTGCCAGTATTAATCACATTATTCCACCGCTAATTGGCCTGAAGTTCCACTGTAGGCATGAATTGAACTAAAATAAGCCAAAGTGAAGGACAGATGTGCTAATGGGATGGGGCAGAAAAAAAGGATGAGGTGAGGAGACTGAAGTCTTAATGAGATGCAAAAATGACTTGATGTGACAAATAATGAAAATTGTTCAACCTGTGTTGTTGTGAACACATTTTATGTTAAAGAAGGGTTAAAATAACACAACATATGGAAAACTATTTCCTCTTTTAGTCTATTTATCAGTGTGTCTTTCTCTATCTGTCTCAGTCTGTCAGAATCTGTCTTGGCAGGTCTCTGGATCCATCATTATTGACTGTCAAATCTCTATAAATGATTTAACTTGTGTGTGTGTGTGTGCACCTGTGCGCGCGTGTGTGTGTGTGTGTGTGTGTGTGTGTGTGTGTGTGTGTGTGTGTGTATAGAGCCAGAGGGTATCTTGTCCAGCAGTAGTGATGGATGCAGCAGAGAAGCTGCTCCTGGAAAACCGACCCCTGAGCCAACTTAGCACACACCTCATTCACATGGTGAGACCCAACACTCACAGAGCTGCTTATTTATCCGAGGAAGAGTGTGTGTGTGTGTGTGTGTGTGTTAGTGTGTGTGTGTGTGTGTGTTTGTGTGTGTGTGTGTGTGTGTGTTTGTGTGAGAGTGAGTGAGAGAGAGAGAAAGCATGTCTGTTTGTCTGGTTATGTGTTTCTTTATGTTGTGTCAGGAATCAGTCTCTGAGGTTATGATACATGTGAGACATATATACATTAATTCAGGCTTGGTGATACAAGTAAAAAATACAAGAAGATAAAGATCTCTAATTCTAAATCAACTGCTTACATTGAAAGTGAAACCTTCTGCAGAACTTTTCAGCAGTTACTAATGCCCAGCACAGTCACTTTCACTATACACCTGTGATCGTGTCAGTGAGATTTTATAAGCCTTATAATTTCACAGTTGGTCCCACAAATTAGTTTGAACTTCTTATAACAAGTTAGTTTGAGCTCCACTTAAGTGCTGTTTAGTAGGTAAATTGCGGACATCTAAAATAACTTTTTCATAGAATGGTAAAACAGTGATTTCATAAGGGAGCAGCACGAAATTGTAAAATTTGACTAACCAGACCAGACCAGTAAAACCATCTGCCACAGTTACGGTAACTAGATCTACAGCTTCCTCCCACACTAAATATGTCAATTCTCAAACCTACTCCCCTGCCTGACTGCACTGCAAACAGCATCACTACTGATCAAGCTTGTTTAAAAGTTGTTCCTTAATTAACTGTCTTCCAAAGCAGTGTGTATATCTCTGTTATGGTAATGAAGTTAATCAAGCAGTCCTACAGTAAACTATTTTCAACAGAGACATAAAATGCTTGAAATGCACTTTCATGTACAGACTGTTTCCTCTGTCTAATTCCTTCAACCAGTTCTGTTAAAGTAGCCAAGTTACAGGTTACATAGTTTTCTGCAAACGTACTGACTATATACTACATGTGATTTCAGTGTAGGGTTGTTACATAAATGCAGTATGCCCCTTGCACACTGTTTGATACAGATGATTATTCTAGTTTACTGAAGTAATTATACTACAGTTATTCTAAATATTAATCCCAGAAATCTGCAGAAAAGGCTCTTACATCTGCATGTACCAGCACAGAAAGTGATGCAATTTGAAAAACAGGACGATAAGAGTGGGTACAATCGTGGCCTATCTGCTGAGAGAAATGTGGAAATGTTGTCGTAGTAGGTGTTATCGAGGTAGGAAAGTGGGAGGAGGAGAAGAGCGTGTGAGTGGTTGTGAATGACGGTTGAGTGGGGGCAGCTGACACACCCCTGGCCTCTGCCTCAGCCCCTGTGCCCCATGGGAGATTAATGGGATAGAGAGCAGCAGCGTCAATATGATCCCAGAATCTAATATCATTAAAACTGCAAAACTTGCTTTTGTTAAAATAATCCAGTTCTGAAGAGTAGTGGGCTTATTATTGATGCATGGTAAAGTATTATGATTAACTCAGTGCATTAAGTAAATTAATTTGGCAAGGGGTCAGTTACCAGTAATAATCTTGCTAAGATGCTCACGATTTAGAGTGAACATTGATCCTGGATGCTAACATTTTTCAATATTTACTTGATATTGCCTCCAAATAAATTGATATATCCAAATTACAAAGCTACATAATACCGTTACAACTCATGGCAAATTTGTGCACTTTTCACATAGTGGCTTTGATTATTAATTTTAATAAAAATGTCTCTTGAATGTGTGCTTTAATATGCTAACCTGTGTGTGTGTGTGTGTGTGTGTGTGTGTGTGTGTGTGTGTAAAAATATGACTTAATTGTTTTCATTTTTTTCATATTTCTATTTCTAAAATTTTATTCATGATATGTAATGTAAGTACACCTAGAAGAAGAAGGAGAATTCAGTCAATCACTTTATTTTTTATTTTATTTAAATAAAAACATGGTGCATTTCATCGTTCTATTTATTAACTGATTTTCTCTCCTTGTAGCTGTCGGCTGAAAACCAGGAGGTTTGGGAGGAATCTATTCAGTGTCTGTCCCTACTGGTCCAGCTGTATGGAGGGGAGGGTTATGACTGCCTGTCACCTTCCTGTTTGCAAAACTTTACACACGTGCTACGCACACACATGCACATCAGGACCCCCCGAATCCAACGCACAACACTTAGGATCATCAAACGACTGGTGAGTACAGTGCACATTTAGGCAGGCAGACATACACACAGACACAAACAGCCAACATCTATGCACATGCATAGAAATGTCACAAATGTCAACATTTCTTGTATGACATTTTATCAGATATCAATTTGTGCTCTGTGTCCCTTTTCAGGTGCCAGTTCATATTGCAGAACTGAAACACGTTTGAATATATCTGTATGATTCAATAATCTTGGCCCTGTGTTTGTTTGTATTTTGGAGGTTGAAATATTAACTGCAGAATGAAAATATTGGAATAATAAAAACAGACTCCGTGCAGGCACACACACACATTACACACACGCAGACAGCTGTGCTGCTGTTCTGAAAATAGAGTGTAGTTTCACCAGAACTAGACTGACAGAGGGAGCAAGACACGGAGGGGGAAAAAGTGTTGGTATGTATCTGCCTGTCACTCTCTGTTTGAGTGTCTGTCCAATTTTGTCTGATAGTCAAAATGATTTGTTGTTCAGGCCAAAAACTTGGTCTGACTCGTGAGAGAGCACACTGCAGTAAAGCAGGTGGAGATTTAGTGAAGCTTCAACTTCCCAAATTTATTAAATAACATTAGCTCCATGTGGTTACATGGAGAAAACTGAAGCAGCTAACATTCACCAGGATTAGGCAGGTTTTAACAAGGTGGCAGTTTCTTGCCCTGATAGACTCACACAACAAAATAACGACGCTGTAACAATTCACTAATTCAGGTAGAAAAGCATGTGGCCATTTGACTGAGAATTTTAATTGTGAGGACTATTAATTTAATTAAAAAGCCAATGTGAAAGTTAACTAAACGGCCAGTAAAATATTGATGAGAGACTCATACCACATTAGACAAAGCCAGTTGGGAAGCACATATTAGGTATAAATTCTGCAGCCTAGCTTTCCTAGGAAATACAATCATATTGGATGATTCTGCGGAACAAGATTTACGCCCAGTGCCCACACTCAATGGCAATGTAGGAAGCGGTATGCTGTTTATGTAGCATGGGGACAAGTAAGTGTGTGGAAGGAAAGCATTTTACTTTGACACCAGACCAGGGTTTGCATCCTTTCTCAGGCCAACAATTAATGCTCACTTTTTTTAAACCATGATGGCAGCATTTCTCTAACCTTAAACAACGAGTTTTGGTTGCCTAAACATAACCATGCTTAAGTTGTCATGGTACAGATACTTTAGGAATAAGTTATTTAAAATTGTTGAAATTGGATGTTTAAAAAATGAATCCAGGACTTTGCAGAATTGTCCAATATTCTTTTGAACAGTGAGGTAAAACACAGGCAGGGTTGGTGAGGGTAGTCCAGTGAAAATGCATCTTAAAAAGTCAACACGACCAGTTTGAAATATTGGCAGATTTTTCTGCAGACCCTATGAATTATGTAAAATGCATTCCTAATGTTTTGGCTTGGCCGCAGGGTCATGAAATAGTTTCTGCACGTGGGACACAAGGTCAGCTGTCACCCTGAGATCATATGATCTGACTGATGGCTGTGCCTGGAAGCTACCTTACATTTGTAGTTGTGTGTGTGTGTGTGTAGGAAAGAAAAAGTATGTGTGTGTGCAAGAGTGCGTGCGCATATTTTTGATTCCTAACTAATTAGTTCTAGCCACCTGAACCACCGACACACAAACTCCATCACACACAAGCCCAAAGACTTGCCTCTTTCTCTTTTTCTGCCTGTCTGTTGTAGCAAATTTGTCCTCTTGTGCAAACTCCCTCATTACCCCCTGTGCTAACAGCTGCAGTAACATCGAGGTGTGTATCCTCGATCCTGCTCACCACCCTGAGCAACACACACAAAACTGTGTGTGTTTCAGCCATTTCCTCGTAGCTAGTGGATGAGTCACTAAGCAGCTCAGTGCTAGGAGCAGAACTAATTTATTTGCCCAAAAAAATACCCATCTACCATTCTGCACATTTAGTCATTCAACTCATTGCACATTAGTTAATTTAAAAGATTTAAATGTTAAAGTTCCCTTTTAAAAGTTAAAGTACTGTTGCCCTCCTGTTGCCCTCCCCCCGTGTGTTTTTTCTTGCCATTGGAGTCCAGTAGATAAAGTTTTAAAGAAACAGTTTTAAAGTTTCAAAGGAAACCTGACTTCAACATCTTTTAACTGTTTGCTAAGTTGACTTTTCTTGAATCTCATTATCAATTGGCAGAGAACAATGTGCACCTTTCAAAGATTGCAACAGACATTCATTATCCACAAATCACACTTTTTCACTGATATACCGTCACAGAAACACAGTGACTCTCACATTCGCTCTCAAACACACACCTACACACTCAGATAAGTGCCTGCCCTTTAACAAAGGCTTTTTAATTATCTTTCATTGATTTCAGGGCTCCGTTAATCTCAATCAAAGATCTCGCTAATAGCTTGGAAACTGCAAAGGAGGAGAGAGGGAGAATGAATCAAGTCTGAATTAGTGAAATTTTCAACTTGTGTTTTTTTCAACACACACAACTTGGAAAGACTTAAAGGGGAATGCTAATTAAATGGAAAGAGATTCATGAGAAGTTGCCAGAGAAATAAGCATTTATTATTTCTTTTAAAGCAGTTTGATATGTCACTGTACAATGTTTTTAACCTTTGTAGTCTGTCTCTGACAACAGAATTTGTTGTGTTCAGTGATTGGTCCCTTAATATGAATTAATGTCTTTCTCAAGCCCCTTTTCACATACAAAACCCCATAAAACTGTAATGTCAACTTGTCCATATGTTGTGTAAATTGAGTTAACACACTACAGACAAACCTGGATCTGTGTTGTTGTCGATGCTGTCCTGTGTTTGTCCTTACACTGCTTGATAATACCACTCTTGTGTCTAGAAGCTTCCTCCTCTCTCATCTCCGGAGGCCAAAATATCTCTTATGATAAAAATATCTTTAAAGGCCAGGTGTCCATGGACCATATAAAAAATTATATTTCAATGCAAGTCTTTATAGGTGGCATGAATTGAACTAAAGAAACACATTCAAGTTCAAGTTTTCAATTTCATCAAGACATTTTCTCCATGCCTGACCAAGAATTACAGCTGTAAATGTGTAATTTGGTTATTTATTTATTGGTATTATTTGGTTATATATTTATTTTATTGGTTATTTGTGACCAGGGACATCTGCACAAAATGTTTAAACACACACACACACACACACACACATATATAAGCACTAATGGGGGGACACATTAAAGTAAAAACCTGAGTAAAAAAGTGGAGAAACATATCAAATGCAGATGCTTCCGGGCACCAGGGCTTAGTGAATGGTTGAGTACAAAAATGATGTGAATAAAATGCTATGGCCTTTATAATCACCAGATCTCAACCCAGTTTCACACCTATGGAAGATTTTGGACCAACATATAAGACAATGCTCTCCACCACCATCTCCATAAGACCAAATGATATAATATAAACTTTCAAATCTATTTAGTGATGTCTGTCACTGAATTTGTCCAATTTAAAATCACTATCCATTATCACACCCAGATTTTTCACAGTGGGTTTTACATATGGTTCCAGGGAACACAGGTCCATATGGGGCATCACAGGCACCACTGGGTCCAAATATCAGGACTTCAGTTTTACTGTCATTAAAGTTTAAAAAATGTAAGGCTGTCCACGCTTTGATGTCCTTGAGACAGTCCAACAATGGTTTTAAAAAGTTTGCATCTTTCTGTTTCAAAGGCAGGTAAATTTGAATTGACCCTAAGGGGAGCTATAACAGGAAAAAAGGACTGGCCCAAGATTAGAACCCTGAGGAACTCCAGGTTGAGGAGGATATAGAGTCACCAAGGCTGACAGAAAAACTTCTGTCAGACAAGTAAGACCTGAACCACTCCAGAGCAGTACTTTTAATGCCAACACAATGCTCCAGGCGAGAGATGAGGAAGAAGAATGGCAATCCCTGGAGTCAGTAGCTAATAAAAGATTGTTAAAAACTTTTAAAAGTGCAGGTAATGTGCTGTGAAGGGCTTTAAAACCAGACTCAAGAATGCCATGTATGTCTAAAAAATATTGCCATTGTATGAGTATAACTTTCTCCAAAAATTTTGAAAGAAACAGGAGTTTAGAAATTTGTCTAAAATTGAAGAGGACTGGGGTGTCCAGATTGGATTTATTTTAGATTGATCAATGGTTGCATTACTGCATGCTTAAAATCTGGTGGTACAACACCTGAAGCAAGTCTGCTGTTCATAATTATTTGGGTGTTTGGACCAATAGTCTCACAAATCTCTTTAAAAAGGTGAGGGGAGGACAACATCTGTGGAACAAGCTGAAGATTTCATATGATTAATAATTTCCTTTAGAAGAGAAAGAGACAGACTCAAACTGGTTAAAGGTAGCAGAGCAAGTGACAGTGATGGATGGGTCATAAGAAGGGGGTGAGATGTATGCTCTAATGATCGTAACAAAAAAGTTGAGACATTTTTCACAGGTTTCTGAGAAAACATCAAGACAGGCAGATTGGGGGGGGTATTAAGAATAGTGTTAATGGTACTAAAAAGAACGAGAATTGTGACAATTATTTGAAATATCAGAAAAATATTTTTTCTTTCCAGCTTTGACAATTTTCTGATATCAGTACCAGCTGTCCTTTAAAATGTCAAGACACCTGCAACTTTTCTTTTTTCCACTTTCCGTTCAGCTCTCCTGCATTCTCGTCTGACAGCACAAGTAGTGTCATTCAACCATGGTTAAGGTTTAGGTTTGGAACGCATGATTTTAAATGGAGCGACAGTATCCAGGATGTTTTGGCATAGTGAGGTTAACTCCTTAGTATTAAAATAAAGGGGGAACCCTGAGTGAGTCTCAGTAGCATTTTTTTTAAAGCAGCAGAGAACTGTACAGCAGTGGAAGGGTTAAACATAAGACAACAACATGCTGGAGCACACAGTTTAGTGATATGACAGTGAAGAAAAACAGGCATGTGATCAGAGATAACTGCATTGCAAACTTCAATGTTAAAAAACAGGTAGAACACATGGTAAAACAAGATCTTGTGTGTATCCATGCTCTTGTGTAAGACCTATCACAGACTATACAAGATTGAAAGAGTCAATAAGATTTTAAAAAGTCTCTAACCCCAACGGCTTAGTAGGACAACAGACATGAATATTAAAATCGCTGACGATTAGAACCCTGTCATATTTTGGCGTAATTCTGGCCAAGAAATCAGAAAAGTCATTGATAAAGTCCTTGTTACATTTAGGTGGTCAGTATATCACAGTGTGAAAGTACCAGGTGAGATCGATCCAACTCGAACTTCTTCAGTTCAAAGGTGGAGGAGTAGAAGTCTGACGACAGTTGCCTACAGCTAAAACTTTTACTACTCTCTCTTTCTCTGTGGTCAGGTACGTTGTCACTTGTTTGAAGTTAATATCTATTATGACAGCTGCCTTTCTGAATCTGTTCTCTACTTTCTGTCTGTCTATGTGCCTCTCATCTGACTTTGAGTTCAGTATTATAGAGTCAGGGTGTTGGTCTGGTAGAGATGGGGACAGGAAGATGAAGGGGAGGGCCAAGACAAGGTGGAGAGCAGGGATGGACTGGGGATGATAAGTAGGTGTGTGTGTATGTGTTTAGTGGTTGGTTGGCAGGCACACATAAATGTCCGCTCACCCTGATGGGGAAGGCCAAGTGTGTGTGTGTGTGTGTGTGTGTGTGTGTGTGTGTGTGTGTGTGTGTGTGTGTGTGTGTGTGTGTGTGTGTGTGTGTGTGTGTGTGTGTGTGAAAAAAGTAAGCGAGTGAGGGGAGCGTCTTTGTCTCCTCCTAACCCCGTTGCCTAGCAACAACCATGCTGTGTCGCCGCTGAGACAGAGGTGATGATGTCACTGGAGATCAGAGAGACCACATTCACCAAACACACCAACACACATCCACTCAATCACTCACATACACACACACACACACACACACACACACACACACACACACACACACACCTACCTTAAAGAGACTTAGGCAAACACAGTTTATATTTATTGGAATAGATTTGTTCCACAACAATCTGTCACTGTAATATTAAATCAGATCTTAACTCAGATCTTAACTTGGCTGATATTAATGTAATGCCCCTTTTTTAAAGTGAGAACCAGCTTTAAAACACACACACACACACACACACACACAGCAGTCTGTGGACCAGGTGTTCCTGGTGGGTGTGGAGCCTAGACATCATGGTGTAGGGACACATGTTGGGACAGGAATAAAAACAGAGGGATGACAAACAGAAGAAACAAATGATGTAAGGAAATTCAGTGAAGGATGAGAGGTTAATACTCACTACTGAGGAGCAGTAAGGAGTGCAAGAATCAAAAAAATTAAAGGACGTATGTGAAAAAGCACTAATGTAACACAGCAGGTGTGGGGTCCATTCAACTGGATTTTTGGCAAATTAGCTATTTGATCAATTTACTTTGAAATGGCATTGACAAACGCGTGTGATGTCACTCAGCAGTTGGTTGTGAATGATTCTGTGATGATAACACAGACCAGTTTTTCTTATAATGTAGTGGTCCATGGGATGATTTTGAGTGGCGCTGTGAAAAGATAACGAATGTGAAAATAATATATTTCTAATGTAAAAATGTATCATTGGTTTCTTATTATTGGTGAAACAATGGTTATAGCTGCTTGACCTTCTCTGATAAATCAGTCCAATAGACTGAAAAAGAGGACAGATAAAAAACAAAAAACAAATTCATCTTGCATGTTTGCAGAGCATCATGACTGGTATTGCTATGTTGAGATGACAATGATAAACACCACTGATAGACAGTTATGATATCATATATCAGTCCTGACTGATCTGTAGGGTTTTTGTCTCAGAGCTAGTCGTAAGTGTCATTTATTGACCTTTAGCAGGATGACGAACCAAAAAGTCAATATTGAACAATGTCACTTTACAAGTTTGTGTAAAGTGTGTTGGAAAAACTGGATAAACAATAAATAAACAATAATAAACAATTTTTTTAATACAAAAAGAAAAAAAGACGACAATTCTGAAGTGTGCTTCCTGTTTCAGTATTGATCTCCGACTTGCAGGTCAAAGTTGACTTTTGTTCAACTTTGACGGTGTGAATCTGCGCAGTTGGCCAACAGCCCTGCAGCTTCTCGCCAGCCCTGCTGGATGAGAAGCTGGCAGCGATGCAGGTGGATGACCCCCACGTGTCCTGGATTGTTGACTACCTGACTGGCAAACCACAGCATGTGCGTCTGCAGCACTGTGTGTCGGACAGCGTGGTCAGCAACACTGGGGCCCCTCAGGGGACTGTCCTCTCTCCCTTCCTCTTCACCATCTACACCACAGACTTCAGCTACCACACAGAGTTCTGCCACCTTCAGAAGTTTTCTGATGACTCTGCTGTGGTGGGAAGTATCAGCGGTGGTGATGAGACTGAGTACAGGGCTGTGGTGGGGAACTTTGTCTCATGTTGTGAGCAGAACCATCTGCAGCTCAATGCGACAAAGTCCAAGGAGTTGGTTGTAGACCTACGAAGGCCCAAGGCACCAGTGACCCCGGTTTCCATCCAGGGGGTCAGTGTGGACATTATAGAGGATTACAAGTACCTTGGAGTACATATGGACAGTAAACTGGACTGGGCTAAGAACACTCAAGCTGTTTACAGGAAGGGCCAGAGCCTCTATTTTCTGAGGAGGCTGAGGTCCTTCAACATCTGCCGGACAATGCTGAGGATGTTTTATGAGTCTGTGGTGGCCAGTGCTATCATGTATGCTGTTGCATGTTGGGGCAGCAGGTTGAGGGTAGCGGACGCTAACAGACTCAACAAACTGATCCGTAGGGCCAGTGACATTGTGGGGGTGGAGCTGGACTCTCTGTAGGTGGTGTCAGAGAGAAGGATGCTGGCCAAACTACATGCCATCTTGGACAGTGTCTCCCACCCGCTCCATGACGTGCTGGTCAAGCAAAAGAGTACCTTCAGTGAAAGACTCATCCCCCCAAAATGCGCCACAGAGCGCCACAGGAAGTCATTCCTGCCTGTGGCCATCAAACTCTTTAACTCCTCCCTCTAAGTGTAGTCTGTATGACCCTAAGTCATTAAACTGGACATTGATCATTACACCTCTGCAATACTTGAAATAATTGTGTAATATTCCATGTTAATACTCCTGTGCAATATACTCTTTTCAGTTTAAAATTCCCTATTTATTGATATTTATTCATACTTCTATTACTGCTGTGCAATATCCTCCATCTCATTATAATCTTAACTACACTTAGCTACACTTAACTTGACAGTTCATGCACTACTTTGCACTACATTACTTTATACCGTATTATTATCATCAACCGGTAAACCCACTTTGTACTTCACACTTATTTTATACTTATATCCACTTGGTACTTAATTTATTTTCTGACCTGTATTATATTTTTTGCTTAGTACTTCTATTCCTGTGTGCACTGACGTGATAGTGAGCTGCTGTAACAAAAGAGTTTCTGAGAAACAGTGATGCATTGTGTTTTGAAAGGGAGGTCATTATTCTAACAGTGTGCCATCTCCCTGTTTTTTATATTTTACAAAAGTGCAGCGACACTCTCGTACACTCTGTCAGACCCATCACATCCTTTGTCGAGTGTGGACCACTGCCATTTAACTGAAGACTAATGTGACTGTACCTTTAGTCTTTCTCACTCACTTTGTTCTTCCCCTTTCTGTCTTTCTTCAGGTGCAGACTACAGAGCGATCTGACTGGTCAGAATGTCCCGAAGGGGCGGGGCTAATGAGTTTACTGCAGGATATAACTACATCCAACAGGTGTGTGTTTCAGCAGTATTCCATTTTGATATAACAGACTCTTTGCATTGATCTCAGATTGACAAAATAATCTTTTTTTTACTAACTGGCAAAACAAGACTTTAGATGTCAAGATGTGAAGCTGTGCTTAGTCTGTGTGTGTACAATATTTGGCTGTCCATATAAGGTGCTCATTTCTGTCAGTAGTGTGTGTATGTCAGTGTTGAAACCATACCTCAAAGGACACCAGTAACAAATAATTGTGGATTTAGATGTCTCCTCCAGCCCTTTCCTTCATCATATTGCTTTTATGCATGTCAGAACATGTCTTTGCATTACACGTCAAGACAGACCTTTTTATAGTTGTTAATTGAAAGGATGCGAGCTTCTGACAGGACAGAGTGTCAGCTTAAATGTCTCACAAAGAGCTGAGAGATCAAATATACATGTATTAAAAACAAAGCTTCATCTTTGTTTGGGAGTCTTGGCAGGAAACATGACCTGCACCACCCTCACACACCTGTAAGTAACAGCTTCCCTTAAAGATTTATGAGTTTGGGAACTGCAAAATTTGTGTACAGGGAACACTGCTTCGACTGTGATTCTCTGTTTAATGACTTACTGCAAGTAATGCTCACTTTAAACCACACAGCAAGTAACACGAGCTAAATAAAATACACCTGCACATACTTAGACTGTAACTGCTTTGTTTATCAGTTTTAAAAGGACATAAACATAAATTAGTCAGATTTGGAAAAAGTGAATATATCTTTACATATTTTTTTGTATATTTAAAATGAAATCGAAAAAACAAAATCAATCAGCTGAAAGAGATTTTACTCTCTCATTTTATGAGAACTGTTTTTTCCACTCTATAACTATTTATTAAAAAATCAGTCACTTTCACTTGCTAAGTGAGCTTTACTGCAAAGCAGGCTTACATTTCACTGTAAAACTGTAAATCAGACCAAATCTAAATATGAGCTTTGTTGCGGCACAAATTTAGAAGCACATTCCTAAAAGTATGCCAGAAACAGACCACTAATTGTCAGGACTACCTTTTATCTATCTTAGATTAACACATATATACAAAATATTTCATATAGTTATGAAAACAAATACAACTTTCTAATTTGTATCTCTAATAGCTAATATTTACCAAAGATGACAACAATTCTGAAATTCACTGTATGTGTACGTGTGTGTGTGTGTGTGTGTTTTCATGTGTTCGCCTGTATCTTTGCATCTGACTGCCTTTTATGAGTATGTGGTCTGGATGTTTGTTCCCATTTTTGAGCCAAGGGTTTTGTTGCTGTAGCGACCATGCTTCCTTTGATCTCTTGATGTATGAGACCAACAACCTGTCACACACAAACACAGACACACACACACACACAATGAATACACACACAGTCGCTTTCACCTCGTTCTATATATACAAACTCTGTCTCTCAATCACACACACACCCTGTCACATCAGTAATAAAGGTATATTGTTGTCCTGCTATAGAGGCCTCTCCTACTCTCCCCTCCCTCTCCCCCTCTTTTCTCCTTGATCACCCCTTTTATTCCCTTTTTGTCACCCTTTATACCCATTTCTCCTCCTCTCTCCCCCCTCCATTTTCTTTCCTTTTTCTTAATTTTCTTTCTTTTTCACCTCTTTCTCTCTCTCTCTGTCCTGTGCTCTCCCTCTCCCACTTCTCCTCTCCTCTCCCCTCGTCTCCTCTCTCTCCTCTCCCTCTCTGGCAGATGAAAGCAGAGATCAGCTCTAGCCTTTGAAGTGGCTGAGACTGGCACACTCCCACTGGTTTAGCGGTAGGAGGAGGGTAGCAGAGGTTTTAGGAGAAAGGGCAGGAGATGAAAGGAGTTATGAGGAGAGAGGAGAGGAAGGGAGGGGAGGAGGGGGGGTTTAATTGAGAGGATGAGAGGAGTTGGGGCAGAGAGTGGAGATGGAAGAAGAGTGGGAAGGAGAGGGGAGGTCTGGGCTGAGATCCTAACCCAAATGATGTCATTCAGCCTTTACCATGGCAACCTGAGGAATGCCTTTTCAAAACCTCAAGCCTGACCGAGTGTAGAGGGAGGGGAGGAGCGTCACTCATAGTTCTCCATCCGGAAGAAAAGCCTTGAGGCCCAAAACCTGATCCTTAGTTTATTGCATTACATTTGATCACTCTAATAAAAACACTATGATGTCACATGGTCAGGCACTTACTGTATTTCTCTACATTTTAGCGCAGACAAACATTTTAGGGGTGTGTTTATGGCTTCAGTCTGTCACAACCGAGAACCGATATCAAAACTGTCTTGTGAAAACTGGCCAGATATTGAGGAGCATGTTGTAAAGAGATGGAGATAAATCCACTGGGGCAATCTGGGACAGTGGAATCAACTAGTCTACTGTATTCCTGTGAAGCATCCATTGAGATGAAGATCTCGAATGACGAAAACAGAGTGAGGAACCTGCTTGTCCACTAAGTTATGAATTCCACACAGAAAACACCCCAAGTGTTGGGATGAGCCAAGTGTGAGCTAATGTGGTTCTGTAATAGCCATTCACTGTAATCTAAAAGCAATTATTTAATTTTCCGCTATCCTCCACGCAGCTGCTGAGTGGCAGTTTGGGACTGTGAAAGTTTGTCCTAAAACTTTTATGGATCCAATTTATGTTCTCCAAATTCACAAACTTTCAAGGAGTTCTTAGGCCTCTGGGAGCTGTGTTAATTAGGTTAATTATGTAGGTTTTAATCAACTAAGGGGGTGGGCTTCTGCTGGCTTGGTTGTCAGGCTGCCCTCAAAGACACCTGGGAGGAAGAGAAGAAGGGTGGAGGGCGAGCGAGGGAGATAAGAGAGGGAGAGAGAGAGAGGAGAGGTAGATTAGACAGCCTGTAGGGTCTGAGCAGATTGGATGTTTTCACCAAGCCACTGTATTATAAATGTATGTAACTTTGTATAGAATATCGTATTTTATTTCGCTTACAGTTATCAAGTGTTGATGAACCACAATAACTATGCCATATGGCAGAGTGAAATTAATAGAAAAGTCACCTATTTAAAGTCCAGTATGAAAAAAATATAATTTATGACACAGATATTTACAGATTTATGTGCAAAGTAATACATTACTATAGTATTAATACAGTACATTGTAATATTATATTGAATGTGCAGCATTGTTTTTTTAATGCTTTATAATGACATGACATTTTTAAAAGAAAGAAAATAACGTTTAGAGAAGAGATGAATATCAGCCAGGCAAAAGGCAACTCAGCACGTCCACCAGACTGGAGTCTCAGTTCTGCTTTATGTAGGTCAGGCAGGATGTTGAGCACATTTTCCAACAAATAATGATGATAAAACTAAACGCTGCAACTGCAGTGTACCAGTGCACAGAATTCTGTCAAAGTCCTGATGTTCATAATGGTCAGGAATTCAGA